>NW_017670293.1:36821-44311 GCF_001879085.1 Nicotiana attenuata
TTCCTGTGTGGTAGTGTTTGAGGGTCTTGAGACCCGTGTTGATTTATTGCTCTTAGACATGGTGGATTTCGATGTTATATTAGGGATGGATTGGTTGTCCCAATATCATGCTATCTTGGATTGTCACACCAAGACCGTGACCTTGGCTCTGCCAGATTTGCCCCGATTGGAGTGGAGAGGGACCCCAGGTCATGCCACCCGCAGTGTTATTTCATATGTGAAGGCTCGACGCATGGTCGAGAAGGGGTGTTTAGCTTAACTGGCGTATGTTCGCGATTCCAACGCAGAGGTCCCTCCTATTGATTCTGTTCCTATTGTTCGGGAGTTCCCCGAGGTCTTCCCTTCAGACCTGCCGGGTATGCCGCCCGACAGGGATATCGATTTTTGTATTGATCTGGCTTCGGGCACGCAGCCCATTTCCATCCCGCCGTATCGCATGGCCCCGCCGGAGTTGAAAGAGTCAAAGGATCAGTTGCAGGATTTGCTTGAGAAGGGTTTCATTAGACCCAGCGTTTCGCCTTGGGGTGCGCCAGTGTTATTTGTGAAGAAAAAGGATGGTTCGATGAGGATGTGCATTGATTACCGGCAATTGAACAAAGTGACAATAAAGAACAAGTATCCACTGCCGAGGATTGACGATTTGTTCGACCAGCTTCAAGGTGCGAAGGTGCTTTCAAAGATAGACTTGAGATCTGGCTACCACCAGTTGAGGATTAGGGCATCCGATGTCCCTAAGACAACATTCCGCACTCGGTATGTGCATTTGAGTTTTTGGTCATGTCATTTGGGTTGACCAATGCCCCAGCAGCATTTATGGAGTTGATGAACCGAGTGTTCAGGCCTTATTTGGACTTGTTCGTGATAGTTTTCATTGATGATATTCTGATATACTCCCGCAACCAGGAAGAGCACGAGCAGCACCTCAGAGTGGTTCTTCAGACTCTGAAGGATAGTCAGTTATATGCTAAGTTCTCAAAGTGTGAGTTCTGGTTGAGTTCGGTTGCATTTCTGGGGCACGTTGTATCAGCAGAGGGTATTCAGGTGGACCCGGCGAAGATTGAGGCAGTCAAGAATTGGCCTCGACCAGCATCAGCTACAGAGATTCGGAGTTTCTTGGGGTTAGCAGGCTACTATCGCCGGTTCGTGGAGGGGTTTTCATCTATTGCAGCCCCGATGACCAGATTGACCCAGAAGGGTGCCCAGTTCAAATGGTCAGACGAGTGTGAGGCGAGCTTTCAGAAGCTCAAGACAGCTCTGACTACGGCACCGGTATTGGTTTTGCCCATAGGTTCAGGGCCTTATACAGTCTGTTGTGATGCTTCCCGTATGGGACTTGGTGCAGTATTGATGCAGGATGGCAGAGTCATAGCCTATGCTTCGAGGCAGTTGAAGATCCACGAGAAGAATTATCCGGTTCATGATCTAGAGTTGGCAGCCATTGTTCATGCTTTGAAGATTTGGAGACATTATCTATATGGTGTGACGTGTGAAGTGTACACTGATCACAAGAGTCTTCAGTACTTGTTCAAGCAAAAGGAGTTGAATTTGAGGCAGAGGAGGTAGTTGGAGTTGCTGAAAGATTATGATGTTACTATCTTGTACGACCCGAGGAAGGCCAATGTGGTGGCCGATGCATTGAGTAGGAAGTCCGCCAGCATGGGTAGTCTTTCTTATATCCCGGCCAGCCAAAGGCCACTTGCTTTGGATGTTCAGGCTTTGGCCAATCGATTTATGAGGTTGGATATTTCTGAGCCTAGCAGAGTGTTAGCTTGCACGGTTGCTCGTTCTTTGTTTGATGATCCCCATTTGTGTGTCCTGAGAGACACGGTGCAACGTGGAGGTGCCAAGAAGGTGACCTTAGATGATGATGGTGTCTTGAGACTGCAGGGGCGAGTTTGTGTGCCCAATGTTGATGGGATTCGGAGTTGATCTTAGTGGAGGCCCATAGCTCCCGGTATTATATTCACCCGGGCGCGGCGAAGATGTATCAGGATCTGAGGCAGCACTATTGGTGGCGCAGAATGAAGAAAGATATTGTTGCATATGTGGCTCGATGTTCGAATTTTCAGCAGGTTAAGTACGAGCATCAGAGGCTTGGTGGACTTTTTCAGAGGATTGAGCTTCCCGAGTGGAAGTGGGAGAGGATTACCATGGATTTCGTTACCGGACTCCCGTTGACTCGGAAGAAGTTCGATGCGATATGGGTTATTGTTAATAGACTGACCAAGTCAGCACATTTCATTCCTGTAGCACTCTCTTATTCATCCGAGAGGTTAGCTGAGATCTACATCAGAGAGATTGTTCGCCTTCATGGGGTGCCGGTATCTATCATTTCGGACAGGGTTACGCAGTTTACCTCGCGCTTCTCGAGAGCAGTTCAGCGGGAGTTGGCCACCCAGGTTGAGTTAAGCACAGCATTCCATCCTCAGACGGACGGACAGTCCGAGTGGACTATTCAGATATTGGAGGACATGCTCCGAGCTTGTGTTATCGACTTTGGAGGTTCGTTGGATCAGTTCTTGCCTTTTGCGGAGTTTGCCTACAACAACAGCTACCAGTCCAGCATTCAGAATGGCTCCATATGAGGCGTTGTATGGTAGGCGATGTCGGTCCCCAGTGGGATGGTTTGAGCCGGGAGAGGCTCGGTTATTGGGTGCAGATTTAGTTCAGGAGGCCTTGGATAAGGTCAAGATCATTCAGGACAGGCTTCGTTCGGCTCAGTCGCAGCAAAAGAGTTATGCAGATCGTAAGGTTCGGGATGTAGCTTTCATGGTTGGTGAGCGGGTCTTGCTCCGAGTGTCGCCTATGAAGGGCGTGATGAGATTTGGGAAGAAGGGCAAGCTTAGCCCTAAGTTCATTGGTCCATTTGAGATTCTCGATCGTGTGGGAGAGGTGGCTTATAGACTTGCCTTGCCGCCTAGCTTGTCAGCCGTGCATCCAGTGTTTCATGTGTCCATGCTTCGGAGATATCACGGCGATCCAGCCCACGTGTTAGATTTCAGCACTGTCCAGTTGGACAAGGATCTGTCTTATGACGAGGAGCCGGTAGCTATCCTAGACCGGCAGGTTTGATAGTTAAGGTCGAAGAGTTTTTCTTCAGTGCGCAGTCCGGGCGCGTAGCCGGAAAGCTTAAATATGAATTCTGTGTGAAAAATGATGAACTTTGGTATTAATATGATTAAAGTTGACTTTGGTCAATATTTTGGGTAAACGGACCCGGACCCGAGATTGGACGGTCCCGGAGGGTCCGTAGAAAAATATGAGATCGGGCATATGCCTGGAGTCGAATTACGAGGTCTAGAGCCCGAGAAATGAATTTTTCTGTGAAATTATTTTTATAAAATTAATATGGAAATTTGAAAAGAAAATTTATTAGAACGTGTTGGTATCGGGCCTGTATTTTGGTTCCAGCGCCCGGTACAGGTCTTATATGTGGTTTACGCTTTTTGTGAAATTTGGTTGAAAACGGAAGTCATTTGACGTGTTTTGGACCTAAATCTCTAAGAATGATAGTTTATGAAGTTTGATGAAAAAGTGATGATTTTGCGATTTAATTCATTGTTTTGATGTTATTTTGGCGATTTGATCGCACGGCTAAGTCCGTAGGATGTTGTTGAGTTAGCGTGTGTGTTTGGTTAGGAGCCTCGAGGGCTCGGGAGTGTTTCGGAGGTGTTTCGGGATGTTTTGAACTTAGGAAAAGTATCAGATTTTCTGCAATTTTTGCACAGGCTTTTTCTTCTTCGCGATCGCGGCCTTCAGCTCGCGTTCGCACTGCCTGTGGTGTCCCCTTCTTCGCGTTCACGTTCAATTTCACGCGTTCGCATAGTGCCGGCCCCCCCTTCAACGCGTTCGCGTATTCATTCACGCGTTCGCATAAGCCAAAATCTGGGACCCCAGTAATTAACTCTACGCGTTCGCAGACCCCTATCGCGAACGCGATGCTTCCAGTTCCCCCTGCTTCGCGAACGCGACCCCTGTGTCGCGAACGCATTGGGCATTTTTGCCCAGTTAATTTAAAAGCCTAAAAACAGAATAGTGACGGGTTTTATTCAAAAATTCACACGAGCTCTTTTTCTCCATAGCCCCTAGGTGACTTGTAGAGCGATGCTTCACCAAATCTTCTTGGGTAAGTATTACCTAACTCGTTTTCTCCATTTTTTATCATCATCCATTGAAATCCTAGGCCTAAAACATGTAATCTAGGGTTGAAATTGGGGGAATTGGGTAGAGTTAGGGCTTTTCGATTTTCTTTGATTTAGACCTCGTTTTGGGGTCGAATGTGAAAACAAATTGTATATTCGGGCTCGTGGGGGAAAGGGTGATATGGAATTGGTTCGAACCTTGAGTTTTGACCAAGCGGGCCCGGGGTCGATTTTGGAATTTTTGGAAGAAAGGTTGGGAACCTATATGGCATTGAGTTTGATTTGTTTAGCTCTTATTGATATTATAAAGTCGTTATTTCATAGATTTAATTGAGTTGGGGTCGAATTCGAAAGGAAAGGCGGTCGTTGTGGATTGATTTAGCCGTGGGAGTTGAGGTAAGTGTTTGATCTAACTTTGGCTTGTGGGAATAGGATTAGAGTATTGTTTGCTAATTGCTAATTGTCGAGTACGGTGTATAGGCATGGTGACGAGTATCTATACATTGATGTCTAGCATGACCGTGAGTCCTTATTTGTGCTTATTCTAATTTTGTTGTGACACTTTCTTGTGTTATTGATGATTTTCGTATAATGTGAAGAGTATGAGAAAGAATTATGATTTGTGAACTCTTTGGAGCGTGGCTTGAACGATAAAGTAGTTATTGAGTAAGAAATGAAAGAAAGAGAAAGAAATGTGATTATTCCCTTGCCGGGCTGTATTCGTATATTGATTACCTCCCTTGCCGGGATGTGAAAGTCACTGTTGTTGTTTTCCCTTGCCGAGATGTGAAAGTCATTGTTGTTGTTCCCTTGCCGGGATTTAACTGTTTACATGTGTTTTCCCTTGCCGGGACTTCTAACTGTTTGTCTATCCCCTCGCCCCATTGGTTGTGATTGTTGCTTGGGTGAGGAAGAGTGATAAAGCACGAAGGTTGATGTCGTACACGATTTGTGTTGAGTATATGTTAATGAACGAAGGAACATTCCGTGCCATGTTTTGATTATTAATGCATGAAGAACATTCCGTGCCATGTTTTGATTATTAATGCACGAAGGAACATTTCGTGCCATGTTTTGATTATTACTGCACGAAGGAACATTCCGTGCCATGTTTTGATTATTACTGCACGAAGGAACATTCCGTACCATGTTTTGGTTATTAATGCACGAAGGAACATTCCGTGCCCATTTTGATTATTAATGCACGAAGGAACATTCCGTGCCATGTTTTGACTATTAATGCACGAAGGGATATTCCGTGCCATGTTTTGATTACTAATGCACGAAGGGTCATTCCGTGCCATGACATGAGTGTTTATGTGAGGAAAAGCACGAAGGTTGATGCCGTGCACTTTATATGATTGTTTTGGTGAGAATGAGAGTAAAAGCACGAAGGATGGTGCTGTGCAACTGCTGTTTTCCTACTCTCGTTGATGTTGTAGTTGTACTGTTTCATTCCTTAATTATTGATTTTATACCTGAACTGTTACAGCCCCTACAACATTCTCCCCCTCCCCCTTGACTAGTTAATTTTCGTATACCTTTATATTGCATACATATATATTGAACTGCACAGGTTTGTTTGGTAGTCCGGTCTAGCCTCGTCACTACTTCGCCGGGGTTAGGCAAGGCACTTACCAGCACATGGGGTCGGTTGTGCTGATGCTACACTCTGTGCATCTTTTTGCACAGATCACGGTGCCGGAGCAGCTTTTGGACAGCAATAGTAGATTTGGGAGCTGATTTCAGTCCAGAGATACCGAGGTAGCCTTGCTGACGTCCGCAGGCCCGGAGTTTCTTCTATCTTTACTTTAGTTTGTTATCCTTTGTGCCGGAACAAACAAAACTATGTTTTTATTCAGACATTGTATTTAGCATTCTCTAGACGTTCGTGAGTTTGTGACTCCAGTTATTGGGTAGAGTTGTATTGAACTTCCGCATTGCTTTCAGTTTATTTATATTTAAGACTTCCGCTTTTTTATTAAATATTTCATTGTTTTTATAAATGTCGAGGTTTGCTAGAAGAGATAATAAATAATTGGCTTGCCTAGCTCCTAATAGTAGGCGCCATCACGACCCCCGAGGGTGGGAAATCCGGGTCGTGACAAATGATGATGTAGATGAAACCCAACCGAATTTAGATGATAGACCTACTAGTCCCGCTAATAACCCAACTGATGCCCCGCCCGACCCACCTGTAGAAACCCCTACTTTTAATAGACAACCTTCTAAACGCCCCGAAACATCACTTGTTTGGAACTTTTTTACTCAAGTAAGAGAACAAAATTAGGCTAAGTGTAAAACTTGTGGGAGTTTGCTGGCGCATAAATTTACTAGAGACCGTAGCGGTACGGGTAGTTTGACTAGACACATATAGACACACCCTAGAGATAAAGCAAGATTTTTACAAATGAAAGCACAGCTAGAGGGGACAAGTGTAGATATTACGGTTAACCCTAGTACAGGTTCAAATCTAGTTCAACCAGGAATTAACACTGTGACCGGTGGCATTTTATATTACGATCCAAATAAAGATCGTGAAGAATTAGCAAAAATGGTTACTGTTATGTGCTTACCCTATAGTTTTCCTTCTAACCTCACTTTGTGCATTATATTAGAAGAGTTTTTAATCCTACTTATAAAGGTTGGCCTCGCGCAACCGTAAAGAGTGATATTTATAAATATAAACATGAATATGAACAATATTTGCGGTATTTATTTACTCATATAAATTGTCGGATTGCTATTACTACTGACATTGGTAGAAGTGGCAATGACTGTGATTATCTAACTGTTACAAGTCATTGGATAGATGAGGAGTGGATAATGTAAAAGCGTATTTTTGCTTATAGAATAATTAATTCACACCACACAGGTAAGTTTATTGCTAACACAGTTGCAGATATTTGTAGAGATTTTTGCATTAGAGATAAAATAATGTCAATTTCTATGGATAATGCTTCTAGTAACACTAATGCTATAGGCTTACTTACAACTACACTAAATCCTGCATTTAGTAATTGTTTCCATGTTAGATGTATTTGTCATATTTACCATTTAATCGTCGGTGATGGTATGAGAATTTTAAATTTAGAAATTGAAAAGGTTAAAATGGCTCTTAATTGGCTTTTTTATTCAAACCGTAAAAGTAGACTTAGAGAGTATTTTAAAAAATGTGATGAATTTGGCCTTAGAGAAAGAAAGGTTCCTAAAGCTTGTCCGACTAGATGGAATTATATGTACGAAAGTTTAGTTGTTGCATATGAATATAGAAACCCAATTAATGCAACGTTTAATGCTCGTGTTGGTGGTGAGGATGATGATGAATCCTTACAAATCAAGATTGGA
>NW_017670293.1:45352-94926 GCF_001879085.1 Nicotiana attenuata
ATGCATGAAAATTTAGTTTTACTATTTTTTTGTTAATTTACTTTTTAAATACAAACTTTAATATATAATTATATATATATACTATACATATTATATATACTATATATATTTATATAGCTATATATAAGCAATTTATATTAGTATATACATATATAGTTTGCAAGAAATTGCCTTAGATAAAAAAAATCAAAAAAAATAGCCCGGAACGAAAAAGTCCGTTAGGCCCGTTTAGGCCCGTGGGCCCGGCCCATTTAGCCCTGGACCATGTGGGCTTAGGACCGCCGTGGGCCGGTTCCACCCATTGGGACCTTGAAGCCCGGGACCGCCAAAGCCCGGCCCGCCTAAGCCCAGGCCCGTTTGGCCCGGTCCGTTTAGGCCCGTTTGGCTCCGGGCCCGGACCACAATACAGCCTTAGAATATAATAAGGGGGGACACCCTTTGATTTTTGTCCCCCAAGTTGGAGATAGGAACAAAGGAAAAATACAATTCCAATTGACAGAAGGCAAAAAGAAACGTACCTGGCGTGAAGGATTCAAAAACGCAAAAGTCACTAAGTGCTGGCCTGGACACTGTGTTGCGGTGGTTTTTCTATTTCATTCGGGACAAGATTATTTCGTCCCTACACGGTCCCAAACTTGTATAAAAGGGGTTCTAAACCTAATTTGGAGGAGAGCTAACATACTTTGGAGGAGAATTCACGTGGGGGAACACACACCACGCTTGGAGGAGGCTTCTAACTAGTTTTTCTTCTCTTCTCTTCTTTTAGTTTCATAGTTTATTTGTTCTAGAGTTGTTGGGTGCTACATGAACGTTGTAGTTTGAAGCTTGAATTTTTCTTATTATTTTATCATATTGGTTTATTTATTCAATCTTGCGCTTAATTATTTGATTGCTTGATCACCAATTGAATACTATCTACGAATCTAGGATTGAACTCGGGAGAGGGAATTCTAGATTGCATATAAGATTGAGTAGAGCAAGATCTTAACTCTTAGGGGGAGCGGATTTGCAGTTAGGATAGGAATATACCTAATCGCCTTGCTTGGTTATTATACGGGAATTATAAATGCGTTCTTGTTAATCCTTATTCCATAGGAATATAGGCGTTAGGTTAGCTTGAATAGGCGAGTTGTACTTCGGGAGAAGGCTACGAGCAATATTAACCCCGTCAATCAATAAACCAGATAAATTAATTTGACGATTTAAGTGAAAAACTCAACGGGATGTTTAGCTAACCCATAGCTCTAGAATATTCACTCACATTGAATTCGTCTCTATAATTCGCCAACTTGTTTTCTTTAATCTCTTAATTTGTTACTTTAGATTAATTTTAGTTAAATATTCATACGTTAGGATTCGCTTGAATAGATTAATCGTTTGGTTTAATTTAGTTGATAGTTATCACAAGTCCCTGTGGGTACGATATCTGGACTTACAATCCTATATTACTTGTCGACCACGTATACTTGCGTGTGCGTTTGGGAGCAACAATCATACATCATCCTGAAACATGTAAAGTAAGAGGGCCCTGGAGAGGGGCCCCTAAGGGCTGAGTACACCACAGCGGTACTCAATAAGTGTCATCGACTCTCTCCACTTAAGTTCTTGGGACAAACTTTATAAAAATTAATGCACCAATATTTGATATAAAGCGATAAGAAATTTTATCAATCCATGACCCTTGCTATTTTAAATAACAATCAAGTGAAATATAACTCGCAATATAAACTTTTAAATCATTTACATTAATCCAAGATTTTGGATAAATCGTACAAAATCATTTCATATGCTTTAAGGCATCGAAATCGCTTTCGGCTCCTTAGGCCTAAACATAAGAAAATCATCTTTACCTTTCACTGGGAGTACCATACCATCACCGACATAAGAAGGTCAACTAGGTTATGTACCTAGCGAGTATCATATACCCTACTTGCTCAGGTCGTCTCATCGTAGTGCCGTACGAATCGACTCAGCCATGCTAATAATAGCACAAAATAGTACTCTCTCGAGGGAGTGCACTCTGCCGTAGTCTATACCACAGAGTGGTCATATACGCCTACACCGGCACGTGTAGTTTCATGACGACGAACACAATATATCCAAAGTCAATCTCGGTGAACACAAGTAACTCCCAAGATATTTGATGCTTCAAAAATAGATTCATAGCATAGTAGCTTCAAAGGATCTATTTTTTGTCAAATCATAGCATTTATAGAAACTCCATATCATTTGAACAAAACCTTAATAAACAACCTTTTTCATGCAAAAGCCTTTAGCAATTTAACATCAAACTCCAAAATAAATACTTTCCATGAAAACTTATTTCTAGCACTCAAATATGTATATTCTTGTCAATGCGTAAGTTTTGATAAAACCTTATAACATTTACCTTGAGTGTCATCTTTCCAACAAGATTTACAATAAAATTTTACAAAACGGCATGACACTACATATGCAACATAGTATTAGTATATGGAGACATCCGTACTTGTTTGTCCCCACAAGCACGAAAGCACATTTGCAAACAACTTAAGCATTAACTTGAAACATGCTTTTAGAGAAAGTCCCTCAAGAAGAGTAAGTTTTAATCAACTTACCTCACTTTCGCTTTATTAATGTTCACAAGCTTTCAATCCTCTCCCATCATTCGGTTAAAAAGTTCAACATCACCAACAAGTTGATATCTACAATTAGATATCCTAATTACACCAAAATATGACCTAAGATATTAAGCAATATCTATATATGGCTCATAAAGTGGCTACAAGCCTCCAACAACTCAAATCGCCAAAAAAAATTTGTAAGCTAGACCATTCAACTTCATCCTTATATTCTAATACCCATTCGAAGCCATTAATGTTACTACATCCATTGTCCAATGTCACCAAGTTACTATTCATCATCTTCCATAATCAAAACTTGCACCATATATAATTCGGATGATTATTTAGTTGATCACTTCCATCTTTTGCTAACAAACAATTCCATAGGATCATTGTATTCAATCAATTTCATCCCCAAGATTCACCATTCATCTTCTCTGTTATTTCCTTAAAAGTACTATTCATGTCATGAACTAGATTTTTATAATCCAATCTGTCAACCAATAAAATTTGTAACAAATACTTCAAATACTTCTAACTACTCATAATAAACGAGTTTGAAGCATTAGAATTACCTCTAGTAGATCAATCTTGAAAAATCACAACTTTGGTGATTTTTATGTTCTTGAGGATTTGATGATGAAATCTAGAATTTGGATGTTAGAATGATGTTAGAACTCATGTATATTGAGTAATATCAACTCAAAACATCATTAAAAACTTACCTCGGTTGATTTGGACTTGATTTGAGCTCAAAATCGCCCCTTCACCTCAAGAACCCTAACCCCCAACACTCAAAATACACTCTCCCCCGACTTGGTAATAATAGGCCCAGATTTCTGGGCTTCGGACGGGATCTGGACGCTATGGCTGCACTTCATTGCCAGCCTTTCTTTCGGACGCGTCGCATCCGCAGGCTCCTCCGCCAGCCTATGGTAATTTGGTCATAACTTCTTGTAGGAATATCCAAATGACAAACGGTTTGAAGCGTTAGAAACTAGACTCAAAGAACTTTCATTTGATAGGTTGTCAATCACATAAATCTTTATACATGTGTAGATATGCTCGTCCAAAGTTAGGTCTTGTGCGTACTTATTTGGAACTTTAGCCTACCATGTAATTTCCAATTTGACTTGGACTTAGGGATATCCTTAGACCCCAAATAACTTATAATATACCTCGTACACTTATTATCATATTCAATTAATATCCATCATATTAATTGTCCTCGTCTGCATACAAAATAATATAATTAGCACACATCAACATTCTTAATAACACTTAAGTACTTCGAAATTTTCCGGGGTGCTACAGGGTTTCTACAGGATTTTGGAGATCGGGCGGCTGCAGCTCGATTGGTCTTTGGTCACGGCCCTGATAGAGCGGTAGTGATCGAAAACGCACACATTCCACCTGTCCATTGGTGAGACCACCATCACACTACAGGACGTGGAGGTTTTATATGGGTTGTCCGTTGCTCTCCCACCTAGCATGAGAGAGGTAACACGTGTGTAGTACCTGGACATGCTGCAGCAGCTCACTGCTTTCCGGCCAGAGGATGAGAATGTACTGCATGGGACCAGTTATTTTCCGTTGATGGCTATTCGATAGTGGTTGGAGGCATTGCATCCTGAGATCGATGGCGATATACCGGATTATCATGTTGACCTGTATATGAGGCTGCTGCTACTCCTTATGTTTGGAGGGGTCTTGTTCCCGAACACTTCGGGGAGCCTAGTCAGCTAGAGATTTCTTCATCATCTTGAGCGGCTAGATCATTTACCCTAGTACAACTGGGGCTCTGCTGTTCTCGCCTACTTGTACAGGCATATGTGTCGGGCGAGCAAGGGCACCCAAAGTGACGTTGCTGGATTTTTGTCGCTACTACAGGTGACAACGTATTCAAATACTCTATTCATTTTAACATACCTAGTAAAAATATATCTTAAATTTTACGTCAACTTTTTATGTTAGGTTTGGGCCTGGGAGCGGTTTCTGTAGTTGCAGCCACCTCTACCACCATTAGATCCGGATGTACCACCGGAGTTGCTCCCTCTAGCTAGGAGGTAGGTTCTCCTGCGGGGATATATGCGCGAGTACGAGGCTCGGCATAATCTCTCCTTGTTGAGGGATATATTGGATTTGCTGGATGGTGCACATGTAAATGTATATCTAAGTTTACTTGTAATACACTCTAAACACAAGTTGCGTATACTGACGTTTTCTGTTCTTACTTAATAGTTCATCTGGACGCTATACAACGACGAGTTGATAGCTGGCTTGCCCTGTTATTGCTCGGCCGTCGACTTATGTGGTCCTCTTTCGTCCCGTTGTTCTGCCTTGATATTGTGGAGCATTATGCCACCGAGCGTGTACTTCGCCAGTTTGGCTGTCCGCAGCTAGTACCGATGCCGCCCACTTGGGAGACCACACATTACCAGCGGGATGATCGTACCAGGGTGGACAACACATTTTTGGCATGGCTACAGGACCAGATATTTACATAGGACCGACGATCTGACCTAATTCCGCCTTCACCGAGACGATTGGATACTGAGCATGATTACATGGGTTGGTACTGCGGCATTACCCGACTTATCGTCGGGAATCCCGTTCATCGAGCTGGCGGTCGGTACGTTCCATACGCCGGGAGGCACGAGGCACTGGTATGTTATTTGGTATTCTTACTTATAACTGTGATCTAGCGTTCCGTAATTTATACTTTACATGTTGTGCAGGCTATTGGCCTACATTTACATGTTGTGCAGTCCACCAGTTGGGACTGCAGATGCAGCAGCACGCTGGCGATCCTGCGGTCGCTTTGAAGGAGTATGGCCGGCAGGTTACAGAGCTGGCTACCCGGACACTGCATCGAGCCAGAGAGGACGAGCGCTTAGAGCATGTCCCTACTTATGTGGCACCTGAACACTACCATCGAGGTAGGCCTGTCCCACGAGCTAGGGGACGACGAGACAGGGGTGCCCCACGAGGCAGGGCTGTCCCACGAGGTCGTGGGGGCCGGCGAGGAGGTGGTCCCCAGCAAGGGAGCGTTGAGGCACCTGTTCAGGCAGCTGATGATGATGTTGGAGCTGATCTGCCGGGTGGCCTCCATCAGCCAGACGAGCATCCTATCAACATGCCGTCGTACAGCCTTCAGCTGGCATTCACTCAGCCGCATAGTGATCCCGTCAGATCCATTGTTGATCACGGGCACGAGCCTTACCGAACATGATTGGGAGCAGATGTTTTCAGGCCCATCGACCCTGTTTCCTTCTTGCTCGCACGCATCATCCAGTGACAACCCGTAAACCATCTACGACATATGACCTTGTATACCTCCGGACTTGACTCCCATACTATCATCTCGCGACACTCTCTTACGCTGTACATTTTACAAGCCCTAGATATGCGAGCTTTATCGGGAAAATACATGCCCTTTGCCAGCACCGTTGGTCTAGACTCATCCCACATTGCTGACTGAATTTCGTCAAGATCCCTTATGAGGGCATCCACATCCGGCATACTTGGCAAATTATCAAGGTAGGGAATATGCCTTGAATGAAACGGCAGTTGGGACTCGTACACTCTTGGTCTAACGGGAGGTGGAGCATGCTCCCTCGTCAGCTCAGGTTCGACATTCACTTCCTCCTCATCATCACCCTCGTCAGGGAAGGGTGTGTCATCTCCAAACTCATCGGCATTGTTGTCATAATCACTATTATCTTCCTGACTCTGCGCGTCTGCCAAATCACGAGTAAATACGTCGTCTATGGGCAACTGAGTGAGGTCAGGACCATCAAGTTGCTCGTTTTCACTGCACAAACAACAAAATGATAAGCTACTCAAATTGATAAATACTTTACATATAGCTATATCACTTCACTTACAAGTCGTAATGTGTTAACATTCCATGATGGACATTATATGTTGGTGATGACTCCCGGATGGACCACCGTGATCAAACACACCAAAACTACGCATATTCCAACTGGGTGTGGGGTCATAACTTGTAAAATTCATATCTGGACGGTACCCCATATGGAATATATGAGTCTTAATACAAATTCAATACAACAAAAATAAACATCGTAACACAAAGAAAAATTGAAGTTTACCAGTCGTCTTGTGGATTATGTAAAGTAAGGGAGAAATTATTTTCTCGCTCCTCGTTCGCCCGCGGAGATAAGTTTAGATCCGGCCAAACTCTTTCAGCCGGAACCTATTGGGCTAAAACTGCTCCAAAATACTGCCCGATGATTGAGGGTTATCCCTGCTTTGCGCAACATCATTATTGCAAACGTCTTCAACCTTCACGTACATTTCCAACATTTTATCAAAATAAGTTCCCAGTATTCATCCGGAGTCCCCAAAAAATCTCTCAGAGTTTCATCATCCTTGAGGAGGTACAGAATACGGATATCTTCTGGTTATTTTAAGATTCACCGAACGTTTGCTCAACCTCATTTTATTGCATAACAACGAATATTCCAGTCTATCGTACTCCATTGTAAGTGGCAACTTAACATGACTCTGTGGAGATAAACTATAGCTCACGGAGTTATTCGCCACCACAACCTCACCCCTCCCCCCCCCCCCCCAATATAATGAAACTCTTACTTTTCGCTCTTCAGACATTTTGATAAAAACTTGAGAATTTAACAACAAGAAAAATTTATCACAAAGTTGGAGTATTTCTGAATGAGCACTACAAAATAAACTGGAATTAGCTACGAACGTCGTCGCTAATCTGTCGCTAAATCGCCTGTAGCTAGTAGAATTTCTTGATGATCTATCGCTAATCCGTCGCTAAATGAGATTAACGACGGATTTTTCTGTTTAGCTACAGAATTTGGCCGTCGATAAAATCATATTTTTTAGTAGTGGAGTTTTCTCAAAACCCTTAACGCCTTTATATAAGGCAATGCCTAATCCAGGGGGGTCAAATTTTTGGAAGTAAAATGCAGTTTAAAAGGGCGTTTTACATATTTAAATTATTGTTATGTTAGTTAAGCGCAGAATAGTTATTGGTGGGCCCACTAAACATGTAAAACGTTGTTTCTTATTGCGTCTTATATAAAACGCAGTAATGAACCGCGCTTTATATAGCTGTCTTATCAGCTTCCAGTAAAGTGCGGCATTCAACTGCATTTTATATAAACACGGTGATGAACCGCGCTTTACCTTAACGTCCTAAACGGCCTTTAAGGTAAAACGTTGTTCATAACTGCGTTTTATATAGAATTGTAACTTTTTTTTTACACCTAAAAAAGTGTTTTGAGACCAAAAGAACCACATTTCGGTTCTGGACTCTGGACTCTTAACGCCAATGTGGCTATTTGAGGTAAAGCTGTATTGTGGGCCGAGCCCAGCCCGGGACCGGCCCAGGACCGCGGGCCAAACGGGCTGGTCCAAACGGGCCGGTCTCTAATGGTGCAAAAGCCCACTGTGGGCCGGTCTCAACCAAAAAGCCCGTGAGCCCGGGACCGGCAGGCGGGCCTGGGCCGGTTCAACCGGGCCTAACGGGCTTCACGGGCCCAACGGTAATATTTCAAAATTTTTTTTATATAAAAGCCCAACGGCTAGAAATTTAAAAAGTAGCCGTTGGCCCTTAATTTCAGCCGTTGGGAAGTTTAAAAAATAGCCATTTGGCCCCCAAACTTTGTTTTAACCCCAAACTTTTTGTAATTATACTTTTTTCCTATTCTCAACTATAAATACCCCCTCATTCTTTTATTTTTACTCACAAATTTATCAATCTCTCTCAATCTCTCTCTAATTTTCTTCTATAATTGCTTACTTTATTATTGCAATTTCGTGAAAAATTGTGAAGTTGGTGAATTGAAGTATTCAAGTCTTCAACGATATTCAATTTTCAAGAAGTTGTTCGTCAATTCGGTAAACTCGTTCCAACTCTTAAGTTTTAATAATATAGTTTCGTTTATTTTAGTTTGTATAATTATAATTAATATGGCCTTTTCTTTGAAAAAAATGTTTGGTGGTAAGGGAAAATCTAAAATTGGTGAATCTAGTCGCCAAGCTACTACCCCTCCCCCGGCTCCCCAACCCAGACCTGTTACCCGTCCTCCTGCACCTATTATTCTTGATAGTGATAACCCTTGTTTTCAATTTAGCGATAGTCAATTTTGTCATGATGTTGCACCAGGTGAACAATTAAATGCTGAATATATGAATGCTTTTTATCCTAATGAAACTATTGATGAAAATGATGAGGAAAATGAAGATTTAGATGAAACACAACCGGATTTAGATGATACACCTACTAGTCCTGTTGTTAACTCAACTGATAATAATCCAAATGATGCCCCGCCTGACCCTCCTGTAGTAACCCTTACTTTTAATAGACAGCGTTCTAGACGCCCCGAAACATCACTTGTTTGGAACTTTTTTACTCAACTAAGAGAACAAAATAAGGCTAAGTGTAATACTTGTGGGGGTTTGTTGGCTCATAAATTTATTGGAGACCGTAGCGGTACGGGTAGTTTGACTAGACACATAAAGACACACCCTAGAGATAAAGCTAGATATCTTCAAATGAAAGCGCAGCTAGAGGGGAGAAGTGTAGATACTACGGTTAACCCTAGTACAGGTTCAAATCTAGTTCAACCAGGAATTAACACTATGACCGGTGGCATTTTATATTAAGAAATGATAGCGAAACTTGCGGAGGATGCTGCTTCGCCCGGAAGCGGTGATGAACAAGCTTCTTTTCCGCCACCACCAACGGAACTTCCTCCGAACCTTGAAGGATTTATGAAATTTGTTAGAGATACTATGTAGATTATGGTGTAACTTGTACTTTGGCACATCTTCTTTAGTTTTTTTTTCCTTTTAATGGTGGTATTAGCACCTTGTTGTGCTCATTCCATTGGGGGGAGGAAGACTAAGAAAGATATTGCCATTTTTGTTAATGTCGTAATAATAAAAATTATAAGACATTCCCTTGAATATCTCTTTGCAATTTTTTTTTTGTGTTTAAATTTGACTCTTTAGAAGATTTAACTTACAATTCTATATAAGCTATAATATATTTACAAGAAATTATATAAGGCAATATATATACATAACATACTATATACACACACACACACACACACACACACATATCTAAAACATATAAGCTATAATATATTTACAAGAAATTATATAAGGCAATATATATATACATAACATACTGTATATACTACATAATATATATAAGATATATATATACATCTAACACATATAAGCTATATATATGTTAATGTATTATAGATATAGATATAATATATATATATATATATATATATAATTTACAAGAAATTGCCTTAGACAAAAAAAATTATAAAAAAAATAGCCTGGAACGAAAAGGCCCATTAGGCCCGTTTAGGCCCGTGGGCCCGGCTCATTTAGCCCGGGACCATGTGGGCTTAGGCCCATAGTGGGCCGGTTCCACATATTAGGACCGTTAGGCTCGGGCCCGGCCCAGAATACAGCCTTAATTTGAGGTACTTGCGTCTATAAAATATACGAATAGTAAAAAGTGATCTAAGCGCGTATGTTGTCGTTCAAATGAGAAAAAATAACAGTAGAAGTACAGTAAAGTCCGCAATTATTTTTTCAAAGAAGTGGCTTAAAGATGAAGTGATATTACTAATAGGCAAGAATGCTACACGTGGATGTATCTCAAGGGAAAGACCGAAAGACTAGCATTCACATTGAACAACAAATATTAAACTATAAGAAATTCTGGTTAAACGAGAAAAAGTGATAATGCAGTGATAATGCGACTTCCGATTATGGTGACAATAGGCTTAACGCCGAATCATGAGATGGTCATCATCCTGTTGTCTTCCGTTGGTCACACACTTCTCATAGGCATGCATTTATAGATAACTTTGAATATTTTAAATATTCAAACTCCAATCTTATCGTGCTTGCTTGCTCTAGAATTTTGATAACAACCAACCTATTAATAGCCAAGAAGTCAAAAATTCTAATGAAGAAATTTTAAAAAATGTAAAATTACCACACTTGAAATTTAACGGTGTAACCTAAAACCTTTTTGAGTCACTTTTAACAATTTCTATATGCAAAAAGCAATTCCTATTCGGATTTCTATTGAGCATACATGTACTAGTATATAGAGAATAGGGAATAGAGTAAGTGAGTAACATTTAATAATTAACGTATCTTAGAATTAAAGAATGAAGTGTGGTCCTTTAATCTTATCCGTGGATAAGGAAACATGAGAATCGAGTCCAAGCAATGTACACATATATGGTACATGGATGTGGTCCAATTCTCTGATAAATTAAATACGCACGGACAAGTTCAAGCAATGTATATTACTACTATATCATATAGAACATGGAAGCGTGAGCTTGTAAAAATAGCATGCAGTGTCATGTTAAAATTGATTAAAATAATGTAGTAATTAAACATAATTAGTTCTTAAATAAGTTGACAATGTCACGACATCTTTTCACCATCAAAGTTAAAAATTATAAGTTTAACTTATATATATTTATACCGTACAACAACATGTAACAGTATATAATAATTCAAATTTGATAAATTTAAAATGTAATACGGGATTTATTTTAACTAATTAAACTACATTATATAAAAAAAATTTCTCGAGTAGTGTTTAAAATATACTAAAGTAGTAATTAAATCCAAGAGTAAAGTCAAAAACCTAATTTATGCTGTATGGTAAAAAAGGAAGTGGGGCCCATAAGTGAAGACTGGTTACGAACTTGGGAAAAGAGGCCACGTTTTAGAATGATGCCGCAACAGGCTTGAAAATGAAAGTGGGATAAAGAACGCCTTAAAAGAACCAAACAGACGGTCATATTCCCCGGCCTTAACGAAAGCCGTCTGTATTCCCCCGTCTCTTCACTCCCATTTTTGAACCACCATTTAATAATTATTCACTCCAAATTTATATACCTTGAATCAGTTGAAGAATTTCTCAGATCGAAGCAAATGGCTACTTTGCAGAAATTCAAGCTTCTGGCAACTCAATGTGCAGTAGCAGGAAGCCCAACGCGGAGCCCAACAACAAGCCCAGTTATTCACCTCCGCCGCCGGAAGACTCTTCGTATGCTTCTCAGCCGCGGAGGCAGCAGTAACCGTAGGCTGCCTCGCCGGGAAGTCTGCTCGCCCGATCGACACCGAGATTCGCCGGAGAAGGGGAAGGAACTGGTCGTCAGTCACAAGCTGAAGGACTTGTTTGTTTCGTCGCCTCCCTCGTTTGAGAAGACACTTTCGGAAAATACGAGACAAGTACTCTCGCCGGCAACCTCTGGTTCCGGTGGCGGTATTAGTGCGGGGTCACCTGTTCGGAGAATTGGGTTACGTTCGCTCCGACCATTATCGGCGACTTTCCGGCAACGGTTACTTAGGAGGGCTTGGCGACCTGTACTTGTGAGCATACCTGAGTAAAGTAATTCAGTTGGTATATTGTACCCCGGTTAATTAGAGCAAACTAAATACAATCATATATCTAACTTATAATCCTCTCTGTTTTGTTCCAAAACAAATTCATTTTCGTAACTTATTCTGCATTTATAAATTTTTAGTCGAAATTCCCTGAGTAGCTTAATTATCAAGATATCACAGTATCACTAATTTTATGAGTAACTTTGGCCTAACCTTTGATCGTAAAAAGTTTACTTTGGATACCAAAATTGATAGGTGTTCCATTGTGATTCCTTGACCGGACGTAGGTTTTATTGCGATTTCTTTTTCTTTTTTAATCATTTTCTATTCAATTGGGTTTTATATTTTGTTTACTATTGATAACTAAGTGTTGCTTTTAGTTATCCACTTTTAACGTTTCACTTCATCTAAGAAAAAATAAATAAAATATATATTTTATAATTTTATCCATAATAATGATAGCATTTTCAAAAGTCTTAAAAAATAATTTGAGGAATAAGTAATTAATGATAAGAATAAAATAGGATAAAGAAATCGCATTTCTCTTGATTTAGTCTGTGGACAAGTAAAAGTGAAATTTTATTTTTTGAACAAGTAAAAATGAACCAAAAGAGTATAAAAGGTTGGAAAATTAAATTAGTTACCTTTTGTGCCTAGAGCAAAAGGATTTATTAAAGTTTTACTTTAGTTTGCTTGGTCATTTAAACATTGAATCTGGATTCTTGCTTCTTCATTCTCATGGACGAGATTTGTCACTTGCTTTTTTGACCTTTCTCCAACACTCTAGTGGTAGTAGTAATGGAAGAAATGTCATAGGAAAAGCTAAAATTCATCAATTTCGAGGGTTTTCAAAGATCAAACTTTTGTCATTTCGATGAGAAGATTTGTCTACTTTGTAATTTGAACCTGTAAAGGAGTTGGAAATCACAAACATTATGGAGGACATAATGGTTGTGTAGCATGACATTTAGCAATTTGAATGTAGCAATCATTCAACGTCCAGCATACAAAAAACAGTTTTGTTTCTTTTACTTCAATATTTTCGAGTTATTGAAAATATTTTCAAAATCTTAACGGCGCTCTGATAAAATGATTAATCAGCTGACATTTGATTTCTTATGAACTCCCCATATAAATTTCTGTCAAAAACGAATACATGAAAATCAATAGGTCACCAATGCATTCATTATCTCTTATTCAAAGTATACCTATCTAGATAAAGAATTCTTTACAAATATACTCCTAAATTTGAATTCATTTTGTTACAAAGAAGTAGCGAGTGTCTGAGCTTAATTGAACCATCATTTTTCACTTGTATTTAAGTTATAATATATACTGAGAGTATAAAAATTATCTATACTACCAATATAATTGTCACGACCCGGAATTTCCACCGTCGAGATCGTGATGGCGTCTACCTCTTGAATGCTAGGCAAGCCAACATATATAATTCCAACACACTAATCATTAACCCAAACAGTATTAGATGATAATATTAAAGCTAAACAGGTATGAAATGCAGAAATTTTATAACAGTTCAAAACTCTAGAACAAGGCTACCCCAATGATCTGGTGTCACAATCCACTAACATCTAAGAATTTCTACAAATACTGGTTTAAAGGAAAATACATTTGTTTTTCGGAATGAAAGAAAACATGAACTAAGATAGAGGGAAGGGCACTCCAGGGTCTGCGAACGCCGACAGATCTTCTTTGGGTCTCCTGTGGACTGAAGGCAGCAACCTCGAACTCTGATCAGTATGATCCAGTACCGGGATCTGCACAGAAAGTGCAGAGTGCAGTATCAATACAACTGACCCCATGTACTGGTAAGTGTCAAGCCTAACATCGGCGAAGTAGTAACGAGGCTAGGACACGACAAACGACATAAACCTGTGTAGTTAATCAATATACTAACATGATAACAAGTAATAAAAGCTAAGCAGAAATGAACATGAAGGGGCAACATGCTATGGGGGTTCCAACATAAAGAATCACAGCAGTAAGGAATTTAAATAGTTAAAACACACTGAACCGATAATATCAATAATCACAGCAAACAGAAAATGCACGGCATCACCTTTCGTACTTTTACTCTCAATCCTCACCATGCAATCAATAATAGAAACGTGCACGGCATCACCCTTCATGCTTTAACGCTCTTCCTCACCATATGAATAATAGAAATGTGCACGGCATCACCTTTCGTGCTTTTACTCTCAATCCTCACCGTGCAATCAATAATAGAAACGTGCACGGCATCACCCTTCATGCTTTAACGCTCTTCCTCACCATACGAATAATAGAAATGTGCACGGCATCACCCTTCGGCTTTATCACTCTTCCTCACCATATGCATAATATAAATGTGCACGATATCACCCTTCGTGTTTTATCACTCTTCCTCACCATATGAATAATATAAATGTGCACGGCATCACCCTTCGTGCTTTAACAAAGAAACCAATCCTAATGCATGATTATAGATTTCCCAATATTTTTCCCAAAAAGTCAAAAATCGACTCCAGGCCTGCTTGGTCAAAACTCGAAGTTTGGATCAAAATTACCCATTCACCCCCGAGCCCGGATATACACTTGGTTTTGGAATTCGACCTCAATTTGAGGTCTAAATCCCCAAATTTCTAAATTCCTAAATTTTACCCAAAAACACCCAATTTCCCATGAAAATTCCTAGATTTTGTGATGAAATCTTGTAAAAAGATGAAATAGATTGAAAGAAATGAGTGAGAAATCGTTTACCTATGATTTGGGGAAGAACTACTCTCTAGAAAATCGCCTCTTGAAGCTTAGGGTTTGAAAATTTGAGAAATGGATTGAAAATCCCGTCTAAGTTATGTTTTGATCAGTTGCAAATGTCGCATTTGCGACCAGAGCTTCGCAATTGCGAAGCTCGCAAATGCGAGACAGACGTCGCAATTGCGAACCTGCCGCATTTCTGCTACTGTCGTATTTGCGAACCTTTGGTCGCAATTGCGAGGATTCCCCTCTCCCTGACTACTTCGCAAATGCGAAGATATGTTCGCAATTGCGAACTATGCTGGCCTAGGTCTTCTTCGCAATTGCGATAGAGACCTTGCAATTGCCAAGACTGTGAAGCTCGCAAATGCGAAGCCTGATCTCGCAAGTCTGCTACAGGTATCAACTGCTACAGCAGATTTTTTAAGTTCAAACTCACTCCGTAGCCTATCCAAAACTCACCCGAGCCCTCGGGGCTCCAAACCAAACATGCACACAAGTCTAAAAATATCATACGGACTTGCTCGTGCGATCAATCGCCAAAATAACATCTTAAACAACGAATTTAACACCAAATCTCATGGTTTTCTTAAGAACACTTGAAATTTCTATTTTCACAATCGGACGTTCGAATCACGTCAGATCAGTCCCGTTTCTCACCAATATTTACAGACACGAGTTAAATTATATATTAAACATGTACCGGGCTCCGGAACTAAAATACGAGCCCGATACCAACGAGATCACACACTATTCCATTTCTAAAAATCCTTATATTTTTCAGCAAATAATTTTCTTCAAAAATTCATTACTCGGGCTAGGGACCTCGGAATTCAATTTCGTGCATACGCCCAAGTCCCATATTTTACTACGGACCCTACGGGACCGTCAAATCACGGTCCGAGTCCGTTTACCGAAAATGTTGACCGAAGTCAACTTTAATCAATTTTAAAGGCAAAATTCAATATTTTTCTCAAATTTTACATAAAGGCTTTCCGAAAACGCGCCCGGACGGCGCACGCAAATCGAGAAGAAAAGAATAAGATTTTCGAGGGCTCGAATCCCGGATTCGGATTATAAAATAAAAGATGACCCTTTTGGTCATCACAATAATTAAATTGGTTATAACAAATTTTCTCTCTATTTATCAGGTTACCATGATATGCTTGATAGAAAGAGTTATTTTTATTGTTGTTGATCAATTTACTTGATGTGTAAAAAAATATTTATACGGTAAACTTGCCCCTTTTTTCTCGTGCTATTTATATATAAGTCCCTTTACAATTTTAGAATTACGAAAATGATCTTTTTAGTTCTTTTAAGTGTAAAAGACAGATCTGTTACGTATAAATCTCTCATGTCTAAAAAAAAAAAGTAGGGTCATAAAACTAAGAATAAATTTGTAAAGAACTGCAAAATTAATTGACCCTTTTTTCTCGTACATTTATATAGATATTCATGTGGAAAAAGATGGGAGTAGAAAAAAAGTGAGAACGTCCAAAATAGTTTTGTTCTTTCTTATTGTTGCTATAGTTGTTGTCTGCACACTCGTTTTCAGCTAAGATAGTACGAAACAGTCAGGAAGAATCTTTATACGCATGCATTGGTAATTGGTTTAACGGTTAAACAACGACAGAAACTGCACAACCCATGTCATTAAAAATAGGTTTTTTAACCTACAAGGCAAGAAATCACTATTTTAATCTGTATTCTAGCAAAGTAGCAGAAACTTAATGATACTGAGATTGAAAACTTAGGCTTGGTTTGGTAATGGAAAAGGGTATGGTGGGGCAAGTAGGTATGAAATTGTCATAGATCATGACGACAAAGTCCAATAGGAAAGGGATAAAAAGTAGATTTTGATAATATAATCTAAAGTTCTGTCTCATTTTAGTTCGTATTTTAGGTTTGCTCCTACACTTACGCTTTTTGACGAGGTCAGTGGGGTTAGGGCCCTATGATTTTATTTACAACTTAAAAACCTATGAATGAGATTGGACACCTATCATTTGATTTTTGAAATAGTGTGCATAGATAGAATTACCAATTTGTCTATCATCTTATTGTCGATTTTTGGCTTTTCTTCTATAGCTGATACGTTAGTTAGTGCAACTTGTTTGATTTTGTCATTTTGTTCGTTGATTCAACTTATATATATTGTTAATGTAAATTGTATTAATTAAGTTCAAGTTTAGGTGCCTTTGTTGTTTATAAAATGATCGAGGTTGGGTATTTAAGCATGAGATTAAAATTAGTCGTCATCCATACCTTTAACTTTTAGCATTCTCGGATTATATATATTTTTAGAGAGTATAAATTTCAACTTTCACAACCCCGATGGAGTCATGAAATTAAAGGTAGCTCCTTGCTATCTAGCTGTAACTTTTTCTTGGTTTGCCTTTTGTTCATGTCAAACATGGGTTCTAAAATAATGAAAGGATTTAGAGTATGAGAGTCAAATTATGTAAATATATATAATTATGATTCAAATATGAAATTTTCAATCTGTAAAATAAGATCTACATTATATAAGTTAAAAAATGCTACTTTTATAATTCTTTTAACATGTATAATTCTTTCTAGACAATTTAATTACCGACGCACTTTTCTCTAGCTCTCCATTTGTCATCTAGTAAGTGTTGAAGTTAAATCACTGGATTAATGCACCTATATTTGTATATATATACACATATACTTTTTTTTTTTGACCAAAAGGAGATAATAATATATTAATACTACTGGTTAGTGTCTGTTACATCCCCTTCATAGTAGCACATCTCAAGGACGTTCAAATTACCCAACTCGGCTAGTGGGGCACAAACAGTAGCAGTCATAGTTTTAACAAAATAAACACAAGAAGCCCTATCCGAAGCTAGATTATTTATTACATAAGAGGGTGGATTGTCCTAGAGTTGGAACTCAGTTCCTTCCTTCGGTGCTTCCCTCGCCGGCTTGTGGGCTACCTTGTTCCCTTCCCTAAAATTATGGATGATCCTCGGCTCCCTCAACTGGAGCATTAACAACCTGCAAGAATCAATATTTGTTTCATGAGTAATGCAGCTGTCTTTTAAAAGGTTTATTACCTGTGTGGCATTCGTTTCCACGATCAAAGGGGTGAATCCCTTCGTTAGGGCGATTCTGAGACCCTCCTTGAGAGCTTGAAGTTCTACATGCAGCGGAGATGTTGCTGGGCATCTGTGTTGGTATCCTAATAACTAACGACCCTCTGAAGAGACCTCCTAGTCCTCTTACTTTTTCTTTATCATTAAAGGCCCCATCAATGTTAAGTTTGTAGCTGTGAGGAGGAGGTTTATGCCAACTTATTTTGACTGCATGGGTAGGAACAGTAATTTTTTCCTTCTCAGTTATGAGAAGATACTATATAGCTAGGGCTACAGCAAAATTGGGGTTGAGGTGGTAGTTGGTGTTTAGATGGTTGTTGTTATTTCGATTAAGCCAAATACTCAAAGGAGAAATGGATAGAAATCTTTCCATGAAAGGAGGGTTGAGGGTGTAGTGGTGTTCATATTGTGCAGGGTTTCTAACCAATGTAAATTATCAGATCTTGGGCTATAGTTGAACCCAAACCTATTCCAGATGTTCCTGACTATATTGCACTGCAAAAAAATATGTTCTATAGATTCTATGTCGTTCTTACAGACTGGGCATGTGGGATCTATGTTTATACCAATATAAGAGAGGTAGGATCTAGTGGGTAGCTTATTGTGTCGACATTTCCATAAAAGAAACTTCATTTTGTTTGGAAAATTGAGCTCCCAAATCCAACTAAAATTGATACGCGATTGAGTATTATGAGTAATAAGGTTGTAGCAACTTTTGGTGGTGAATTTTCCATCCCCCGTTAGGTCCCAAGTAATCTTGTCAGTGTGCCCTACCTTTGGTTGAAGAGTCAGAATGCAGTTAGTAGTGTCAATGGGTAGGTGGAAATGAATTTTCCCTAATGTCCACTTACCCTCAGTCCAAATATCTTTTATCGAAAGATTAGAGTTATTTTTTGTAAGAGGGCCAGCAATAACCTTTCTTAGTTCCGGAGACTTAGGGATCCAGTTGGCCTCCCAAATATTTAGATTACAACAAGATCCAGGGATCCATTTTATCCCTTTGCTACAAGTGTCCAACCTTTAATAATATTTTTCCATATATAAGAAGTGTTGTAAAAATTACTTTTGGAGCCGTATATAGAAGTTAGAAGCTTTGACCATGGTCGATCAATATTATGAATATGTCTCCAAGTAAGACTTGCTAGATTTTCTAAGTTTTTATGCCTAGCATCTCGAATACCTAACCCACCCTGGCACTTATCTTTGGTAACTGTATCCCAGGCTATAAGATAGATTTTTTTGGCAGTTAAGGTCGATCCCCAGATGAAGTTTCTCTGAAGTTTATCAATATGGTTGAGGATTTTTATGGGGAGGAAGTTGTAATGCATGTTGTGATTTGGCATACTATTTAAAGTGGCACGAGCTAGAGTTACCCTTCCTGCCATACTTAGGAAGTTTGATTTTCAGGAGGCCAATTTCTTAGTCATATTGTCTATAATGAATTGGTAGTAAGAAGACTTAGGTTTGTGGTTAGTGATGGGGTATCCTAGATATTTTCCAAAGCTTCTGCTTGTGTTGATATTGAAAAGCTTAACCAGCTCTTTGGTAGTATGTTTAGGGCAGTTTCTGGACACTATCAATTTCGACTTATTGAGATTGATTTGTTGGCCAGATAATTTGCAGAAAAAATTTAGGAATTGGAGCATGGTTATAGGAGATTTTTTTATCAATTCTACATATTAGTGTTAAATCTAGAGGTGGGCATATACCGGGTAAAACCGATAACCCGAACCGTTAATTATTTATTGGATTATCGGTATTGGGTTATTGGATTAACGGTTCGGTAACGGGTTAATTTTTTTTTTATTGGGTTATCGGTTCGGGCTCGGTTGGGTAATTCTGTTATTGGGTAAAACCGATAACCCAATAAGGATTAACTAATTTACTAGTTTACCCTTAAGTATATACATACTAGGGTTTCATAATTCATAGTTCACTCTTCGATTTCCCTATTCTTTCTCAGTTTCTCCGCCTCACGCCCTCACCAGTCAGCCCGTCAAGACTCAGGCCGGCGTCAGTCGCATCACGCCCTCACCAGTCAGCCCGTCAAGACTCATGCCGGCGTCAGTCGCATTTCTCAGCTTCTTTATTTCACTCTTCAGTCGCATCTTCACTTTATTTCTCAGATCCATCAGATTCTTCAATCGCATCTTCACTTCACTCTTCAATCGCATCTTCACTTCGCTCTTCAGTCGCATTTCTCAACCGCATTCTTCAGCTTCATCTTGATTCTTCGTGTAAGTTTTTAGCGCATGACTGATATTCTATTTTTTCGTCACTGAATATTGGGATTTTTGTTTATATTTTTTGGGTTGAAGAATGAAAGATAGAAACTTTGGTTAGTGTTTATTTTATTGGATGTTGTAGTAAATTTAAATTCTTGTATAGAACAGTTCTGAAAAGAGTTTTAGCAAAACAGTTCTTAAAATCTTATAAAACTGTTTTATACATTGTGAAACTATTTTAGTTGTTTTATCTTATCGGTTAAACCGATAACCGAACCAATAATGATCGATAACCGATTAACCGATGACCGATAACCAATATCTTATCGGTTTTGTTATCAAATTATGATATTTGTAAACCGATAACCGATAGGAAAAACCGATAATATTCATAATCGAACCGAACCGACCGATGCCCACCCCTAGTTAAATCATCTGCATAGAAGAGATGAGATAGTTGATATTTGTTACTTCCCATTGATATAGGTGTCCAGTAGCCTATGTCTACATAGTGATTGATATGGATGGATAACATTTCCATACATAGAATGAAAATATAGGGTGATAGAGGATCACCTTGTCTGATGCCTCTGCTGGGAGTAAAAAAAATTACTTCTACTACCATTTAGAAGGACAGATATGCTACTAGTTGTTATGCAACTCATAATGAGAGTAGAGATCTTAGGAGGGAATTTAAAAAAGCGGAGAGTCCTATAGATAAAAGACCATTCTAATCGGTCTAATGCTTTTTCAAGATCAATTTTAGGACCATATTTGCCTTGGTACCTAACTGCTTGTGCATTTTTAACATAAGTTCCTGGATTATGATAGCATTGTCACAAGTACGTCGTCCTTTAATAAAACTAGCTTAGTGAGGAGTAATCAACCTATCTAGGAAGGGCTTAATTCTATTAGCAATTATTTTAGTAATAGATTTATAGACAGTGTTACAAAGTCCAATAGGTCGAAATTTTTTCAGATTGTTCGCATTGGGGATTTTTGGAATAAGGCATAGGTAAGTGTCATTTACGCCATCAGGAAGTATCTCACTTTCGAAGGATTGGCATATCAGCTGAGTTACTGAAGATTTAAGGGAATGCCAGTGTTTTTAAAAAAAGAAAGGATGTAAACCATCTGACCCCGGGGATTTAAAAGGTTTGAAAGAAAATATAGCATTTTTTATTTCTGCTGGGGATATGTTAGTGTCAAGAGTTGATAAATCAAATTGGTGACGATTAGGGGTATCATTTTTAATAGACGACCAATCAGAATAGGTATGGCTAGTAGAGAAAATATTCTGGAAGTAGGAATGAGTATGTTCCATGATTTATTTTGGATCATCAATCCAATTACCATAGGGGTCCTTGAAGTAAACAATTTTGTTTCTCCTTCTATTATTAGTAGCACTAATGTAGAAGAACTTAGTATTTAAATCACATTCATTAAACCAATTTATTCTAGACCTCATTTTCCAATAGTCTTCTTCCATCCTAAGGATACTATTATAGTCAGCTTTTGGAGAGGTTTCAAGTTGATTTAGGAAATTGCTATAACCATAAGAGCTGGAATTTTGTATCCCATTAAGCCTGGCCAAAATTTTCCTTTTCTTTTTAAAAAGATCACCAAAAGTAGATTTGCTCCAGTTAGTTATACGAAGTTTAAAAGTTTTAGAAGCCTCAATAAAGCTATTGTTATGCCAGCATTCATCCACTATTTTCCCAAATTCAGGGTGACCGCTCCAGTAACTTTCTAATCTAAAAGGCTTGCAGAGAGACACTTCTGCTTTGGGGATTAGATTGATGAGAATAGGGTGGTGGTCCGAATGGGTTTTTGGTAGGTGAATTATGGAAGCCTTGGGAAATAGCTCCACCCATTTACTATTAGCAAATTTTTTGTCTAATCACTCCATAATACGATCGCTAATATTTTTACGGTGGTTAGACCATGTATATTTACAGCCTTTAAATCCTAAATTCATTAGCTTGCAATAATTAATTTTTGACCAAATTTTTGCAGCTCTTCTCCTATTTATAGGGTTCCCTCCCCATTTATCATTTGCAATTAACACATCATTTAAATCGCCCCGTAGAAGCCAAACATCTTTATAATTATCATAAATATTAGAAATATTATTCCACATGATATTTCTATTAGAGGTGACTAAGCTAGCATATAAAGTGGAAAATAACCAGTTTTGACGGATAGGAGGTACCTCTAATAGTGCATGGATCTCGTTGTTTCTTTTGACGAAATTATTCACAGTTACAAGGTTTGCATCCATAGAACAACCATTCCCCCTGATTGACCTTCGGCAGGAACCTCAATCATGTCGGAGAAGCCAAACTCATGCATAATACTGCCATGATTTGTCATCCTAGTCTCAAGTAAAGCCACCATGCATGGGTGGTGATTAGCTATTAAATCATGAAAATTTCTTTTGAATTCATAATTATTACCCCCCCCCCCACCCCCGATGTTCCAAATGATAAAAAGTTTAGCACGACTCATGGCTTGGGGTAGGGGTTGTAGCTGACCATTCATTTGACTCCCTTGGGGGAAGATTGGATTCCTCCTCAGGGATGGTACTAGTATCATGGCAATCTTCCCCACCGTTGGGTCTTGTGGTAGACGCATGTCCATTGTGAACTTGAATAGTGAAACTGGACAGGCTAATATGAGCCTCTTCTCCCGCATTTCCTCGAAGAGATAAACCTTTACTTCGTCTAGGTTTGTGGATTCCACCAAGAATTCCCCCACTAAGTTGACCTCCTCTTCTATTCCCTCCCCCACTGGATTTCCTAGATTTTGATTCATCTGAGGAGGTGGGACTTCCTGGTTCATAGCACCTAAGTTTATTGGGACTTGAGGTTGTATGTTGTTCAACAGTGGATCCCAGTTCATTAGGATAGGGTTGAGAGCAGTGATCTCTTGGGGTGGGAAGAAGGGAAGGTCTAACCCCATATTCTGAGGCAGGTAAGGGTTTTGGTTGTAGTTGGGTGGCAAATTCCACTGGGCTCTCATGGCATGGACCAGGTTGTTATTCATGCCTGGTGCTAGTGGTTGCATTATATTGTTCACCCATATGTGGTTCATGTAGTTGCTCATTGCTAGGTGAAGGCCCTCGGAGACTAGTTGAGCTAGGAATTGAGGATTCTGAATTACAATGAGATTCTCCTGCCCATTGATGTTGAGTTGGAGAGATACTCCCCTGCCCATTAGCCCTAATTCTATCCAGGACGTTGGGTGGTAATCCTGAGGAAGGGGGGGTTGAGCATAGATCACTGGCATGTTTGGAAGTTGAGGAGGGAAAGGTGGAAGATTTTCCATGGCTGCAATACGATGGTTCCTTAGGATTTGAATCAACCTGTACCTCCTTCTTCGATGGCCTAAGGTGAGTCTCAGCATGTTTGAGAGAATGGTGAGGTTGATATAAGGAGTTGGGAACAGATGTAGGGGTAATGATTTCTTCAATTTGCATGGTATCTTAAAGGTTTAGCGTGTTTGGTTTAATAGAGTTGATAGCATGCGTATGGTTAGGCACGTGTGTCAGAGTTTGAGACAACCGTCTCAATGAGTTCGTTTGGTTGGACGAGTGGACGTCCGCATGCATACTAGGATTATCGACTAATTGTTTGATTAGGTTGTTAGGGGGGGTTAGTTGGTCAGTTATAGGAAATAATTGAGAGGGGTTAGAGTTATGCTTCGATTGGTTAGTAGAGTCATTAGGAGATATTGATAGGTTATTACCAAATTTGTCCTTTTGTGAGAAGGGATTTCCTAAGATCTCTTTTGTCTCTTCTGCCTGGTTCATGCACTGGCTATTAGTGGTTTTAGAGGAGTTACTGGTTGTTTTTTGAGTATATATAGTGGTGGTATTTTCGAAAATCGAGTTATGATCCAAATCCTCTTGCTGGGAATTGTTAATAGATGAGAATTTATTTTTAATATTAAGGAGGTTATTAGTTACTTGATTAGGGAAGGTCATTGAGAGGTTTGAATTAGATTGATTATTAATGGAGGAGATATTGCAGGAAGACTTAGGCAAATATTTTAATTTTTGAGTTATAATATACTTACCTGTCGATGCATTGAACATTTTAACATTAATACCTGTTTTCTGGGATTTTTCAAGGACCTCGCTTGATTTATTGATCCTGGGCTTTCTGCTCCTGGTGAATGGAATCGTGGACAATTCTTCCTCTTGTGATGGAACAATTTTTTGAATTTCCTTCGAAGATATGTCTGATGGTACAGGAGTAGTATCTTTTGTTGGAGAGTTTCTTTGTGCACAAGAGGCTGATTTGTGGCCTAGTTTTCCACAAGTTTTACACAGAAAATGATCAGCTTCGTATTGGATGCTTTGTTTGTGGGTGCCTATGAGGATATGTTTCTTTACAGGCTCTTCCATGGGGATTTCAATGCATAACCTAACATATTGTCCTCTCAGTGAAGAGGATGTGCAGGCATCTATCCTCAGTAGTTTTCCTATTGCACCACCTATTCTCTTTAGCATTTCTCCATCATAGAACTCAGTAGGGAGTTGAGGGAGTCTCACCCAGACTGCTGTGATGGATTGCCTAGCTTCTGACGCCACAAAGTTGGGTTGCCATCTCTGAATAGATAGAAAATTACCATAGATAAACCATGGTCCTGTTTGTAGGATATGGTTCATAGTCTCCTCTTTTTGAAGTTTAACAATGAAGTAGTCATTGCCTAGATCAATTAGGGGTATATGGTCACCGATATTCCATAAGGCCTGAATTTTTTGTTTCAATATTTGGTGAAGAATTCTTCTACCTTGCAGTTTGATTATTAGAGAGTATTTCCATGGGTGATAGATTCTTTGTCTATCTTCCGAGGATATGGGAATCGAAAGCGAAGGTATAATATCTTTGTTTGTTGGAGTGACAGTTGGTTGACCTTCCTGGATATCCATTAGGATTGAGAAGGAAGATGAACGGTCGAATGAGTAATTTATTGAGTCTTCATTTTCCAATAATTTGTCCTTGAATGTTAGATGGACTTTGACAAGTGAGTCTCCCCCATTATTAATGGTTGTCCCCATTACATTGCAGGTTGTTTTATCCGGAGGTTTTGGTGGAATTTGTGTAGTTAATAGGTTTGAGATGGACGAGTTCATATCTAATGGTGTTAAAATGGATTTAGTTTTGAAGGTTTAGAGAGAGGGATGAGCTTCTCTCTCCATTCCTCTATTGCTCATTTTTGGAAAGACACATATACATTTGACATGCATGTGAATATATGGCCTACTTATAGTAAGCTTTTTTCTTTGAGAAAATACATAAAAACCTGATTCAACTTGTTCTGAAAAATTATTTACACCTAAACTTTACGGGTTTCCTAACAACCCATTGTTAAAAGTTGTATTTATTTACTCCCTCCTAAGCCCTGGCCCAGTTATATTAATTTGAGTGGGAATCACGCGCTATTAATAAGCCACGTAATTAACATGGACGACACCTAACAAACTGTCTTTCCTCTATCTAATTTTGATAGCACATTATATATTACCTTGTCATCTTCCTATCTTTTCTCCTCAATTCAAGAATCTCAAATACCAATTGATTCTCCACTGAAAATTCAAAAAAAACATTACATAAAAACCAAGGAAAAAACAGTGTTCAATTCAATGGAAAAATCTGATTATGGGCGTGATGGAATATACAGATCACTTATACCTCCTCTATTCTTCCAAAGAAGCAAAATCTTTTGTCACGATCAAAAATTTACTAAGGGTCATGATGGCACCGGACACACCGTCAGGCAAGCCAACCAAAATACTTAATTAAATTCTTGTTTTATTACTCTTGAAATCTATGAATTTCCTTCACATTTACTAATAAGAGATAATCATTTTAAATCAAATTTAATGATAAACGATTAATACAAAATTGCATAACCTTCCCAGAACCCGGTGTCCACAAGTGCATGAGCAATTTCTAGGAATTTGAATAAAGTACAACAGCTGTCCGGAACATAAAGGGGACAGAAAATAAATACAATTTTGAGAAAGACTATACTAGCTGCGGGTCGCCTCGAGGAAATACAACTCGCTTAGTCTCCGGGTCGCCCGTGCTGCTACGCCCAACAAGCCAGTAGAAATACTTGTACCTGTGCAATAAAATGCACAGCAAGTGTAGCATGAGTACGAAAACAACGTGTACTCAGTAAGTATCCCGCCTAATCTCGAAGAAGCAGAGACGAGATGGCAACTTCGACATTATTAATGGTCCAATAATACTATTATTAATACGATGACTCACGGATTTATTAAGGACAACAATAGATTCAAATGAGTTACCTAACAGGTAAATGTTCCTTTTCATTTAAAGTCTCCGGATTCATAATCCACTAATTTACAATTATCTCAAGCCTGGATATAGCAGATAGAAATATCAATAACTCTCAAGGCAAGCAATACAAGCATGCGCAACTCACGCCGAGGTCGTACGGCCCGATCCAACATGAATGTAAAATGTGCACTACCGTGGGTCGAGCGGCCCGAACCATAGATGCATCTATTACCCCGCTCGCGAATCATACATGCGACGCGGTTAAATTTGAATAAACAATCACCCTGATCGCGTACCATACATGCGACGTAGGTACACATAGAAATACATGCTCACACGACAAATTAAAAATTTGTCGGGGAACATTTATCCAAATAAAAGCCAATTCTCTTTTAATGATTTAAGAAAATGAAGTTTAATCCTCTTAGAAATTCATTTACCAATTCGATAGGATTTAAGAAATTCAACTGTCAAGAATATCACAATATTCCAAGTATAGCATGCTTTTGGGTCCTAGACTACCCGGACTTACACATATTAGTAGCTACGCACGGACTCTCGTCACTACGTGCGTACGTATCCCCCACAAATAGGAGCACATAACCAATTATTTCACCTATGGGGATAATTCTCTCTTACAAGGTTAGAAAGGAGACTCACCTCGCTCCGAAGATCCATAATCGGCCTTTCACGCCCTTCCGAAGACTCAAATTGATGCACAACGCTTCAAACTAGCCAATAATTATGCAAATCCGTTAATATATGCTCAATTACTCATTACAATCCAATTCATAACAATTCCTAACCCCGATCGAAAAGTTGACAGAAATGCCCTCGGACCTACGTGCCCGGATTCCGAATTTTTTTGAAGATTAAGCTTACCCATAACTCCACGAACTCAAATATATAATTTACTCTCAATTTTATACCCAAAATCGTGGTCAAATTCCAAGAATATTAATTTTCTAGGTTTTCCTCAAACCCCCAAATTTCTACCAATTTACATGTTAAAATTCATACATAATCGACATATTTAACTCAAGATAGGTGGGATTAGCTTACCTTGTCGTTGGTGATGAAAAATCCCACTTGAAGCTCTCCAAATCCACACCCAATGAAAAATGGGGGAAAATGACCAAACCACCGATTTTAAAAGAACCATTCTGCCTCCAGCACTTTCCGCACCTGCGGTCACTTGACCGCTTCTGCGGTTCCGCAGGTGCGGTCCAATACCGCTTCTGTGATCTTCCTCCAGTTGCTCTAGCCCGCTTCTGCGCTTCCCCTTCCGCAGGTGCGGTCCCGCATCTGCGGCAAAATGACTGCATCTGCGGTACCATGCCTAGCCGCCCAATTCCGCTTCTGCGGCTCCGCACCTGCGGCCCTATTTTCGTAGGTGCGGTTACACCAGCAACCAACAACTTCAGCTCCTCCAAAATTCCATTTTTGATCCGTTAACTATCCGGAATCCACCCGAGGCCCCCGGGACCCCAACGAATCATACCAACCAGTCCCAAAACACATTACGGACTTGCTCGAGGCCTCAGATCATATCAAACAATGCTAAAACCACTAATCGACCTCCAATCCAAGCTTTATGAACTTTAGAATTTCAAACTTCTACTTTCGATGCTTAAACCTATCAAATACGTCCTATTGACTTCAAATTTTGCACACAAATCATATTCGACATTACGGACCTACTCCAACTTTCGGAATCGGATTCTGACCCCGATATCAAAAAATCCGCCTCCGGTCCAACTTCTCAAAAACCTTCAAATTCCTATCTTAGCCAAATGACTCCAAAATGACCCACGGACATCCGAATTCACTTCCAATCGCGCTCCCAACTCCGGAATCACCATACGGAGCTATTCCCAAACTCGGAATCCCAAACGGACATCAATAACACTGAATGCACTTCAACCCAAACTTATGATATTTCCTCCAAAATGCTAACTCCCACAATAGGCGCCAAAACGCTCTCGGGTCATCCAAAACCCGATCCGGGCACATGCCCAAGTCCGAAATCATTATACGAACCTGGTACCTTCAGATCCCGATTCCGAGGTCGTTTACTCTGAGATCCCATCCTAGTTAATTTTCTCAACTTAAAACTTCCGAAATGAGAATTTCCTCTCCAAATCAACTCCGAACTTCCGAAATGAGAATTTCCTCTCCAAATCAACTCCGAACTTCCCGAAATTTAATTCCGACCATGTGTACAAGTCATAATGCCTGAATTGAAGCTGCTCTTGGCCTCGGACGGCTGAACGGGGCGCTAGGGCTCAAAACGACCGGTCGGGTCGTTACATCCTCTCCCGCTTAAACATACGTTCGTCCTCGAACGTGCTAGGAACTGTGCTGGGGTTGCTTGGAATCGCCGCTTAATACCTCGTGCACCTGCCCGTGCTACCAGAACTCAATTGGGCACATCAACTCGATCAAATCTAAAGATAACCTCTTCCATTTAGGCAAGTAAGCCTTAGAGCCCAGTTTCATCACCCGAAATTCTCTGCCAGGCCTGTTCCAACTTACGCTCACCGTATTAATAACTACACGCAGCACCAAAACATGACTGCATGCGTTAGATGAATTCACACCTTGCACCACTTTACTTACAGGACCACAATAGCATTCTCTGGTCGAACAAATCGAAATTCCACAAATCTAATTGTCCCATTGCACCTCATGACCTACCTAGGTCCTGCTCTAACCTTTACAATACCGCTACGACGGAAGAGATGAGTAGGAATTCATAACCAACTGGCGAATCAACGATTCATAGGGCCTATACCCTGCCAAGAACCATCACCTCTTTCTGAACCAGATAATGGCCTTTACTCATTAATATACTTCACATATTCAGATTGCACTGATCCTAAGTCCAATGATCTCGTCTCACCCAGTACGAACTGCTCAGGCAACAGCCACCCCTGGACATGGTCAAAAGTCTCATATGATACCTCAACGTGCCAATAGGCTACCAATTCGAACGCGATACAATAGGAAAACGAACTCCGAAAAGGGAAATCCAATCACCCCGCTCGCGAATCATACATGCGATGCGGTCAACATAATAAAACAGACACCCCGCTCGCGAATCATGCATGCGACGTGGGCACACAGATAATATAAGTTCCTCCTAGGAAAGGAGGAAACAAAACACATAAAACAGACACGGGGAACTGTACCCAACATCATACTGCTGCGAAGCGCAACCCGATCCAAACAACATACCCATGGCGGCGTGCCACCCGGTCCACACATAAAATTCACATAAGGAGGTACACACCGAGCTAGATTGCTCATTACGACAAGATATCGAATATCGGTCACAAGCACGCCATGTGCATAATACCAACCTTGGAGAGACATATAGTGCCATAAGCTACAAACTCAAGCACAACCGAGGTGTGATATACGATCTAAATCTCAAGAGCCATTTTGCTCACATAACATCATCTCTACGCAGAACCTCAACACATAAGCAATTTCCCAAGCCGTCTCACAACTCGCACGGCGCAATGTATCATTACCTGAAATATCAAACGACGATATATCACCCTGACTACTCCTCCATAAGGAGCGCATTACTGAAGTAAACACATCCGGCCTAATATAGAGCCCCATATTCACATTTGAATCCATCCACAGACCTCTAGCTGGTCCTGATCGCGCTAAACTAGGCTAATAACCTTTTAAAGGTCCATAATAACTCCCCTCTCTCTCGTAACACCTAGGAACGACCATCATAGCTGGAGTAAACATCCAAAGTCCATAACCCAATAAATCGAGTGCCCTCTAGGAAATAAATTCTCAAATTTACGATGTTACCACAAATCCTAATACTTGGTTTACTCTTCAACCACTCAAGTGGCTACAGTCCACACTCATACAACCTTCCCGTGGGCACGCTCCCACAACCTTCCGCAACAGACAACCGACCTGTACCTCCAACTCACCGGTCGCACTAACGCTAAAAAGCGATCAAGAATCCTTAACAAGGATGCAAAGCCCTGTTTACAAACACCGATCTCAAGTTACGTTGAAGACAATACCATCTTACTTTAAACATCGAGACTGCTTCCCTGCTCATCCGAGCTCGTGACTTCCTTGTCAACACCGAACATCAACCTTGATCCTCTCTTCGAATTCCATGCCACTCGTTGCACCCAATTTGCCATCATACGATAGAACACGATCTTTCATCATAGATCCGTAACCACAAATGGATTAACACTTCATCATATAAAACTCGTCACTTATCTCTCTTCAGGAGAACCATAGCAACACACAAATGAATTCTCATAACCGTAGAATATGCAAATCTCTGAGTAGTGGTCTAAGCTACCACAGCCCTTTCGGAGTCCGCCTACGCATAGCAGGCCATAGCCGTAGGATACTTCTAAATAACACCAATTACGGCGGCCGTCAAGCCTCACACGTGCCGCCACAATTCACTTGCATAACTCAGTCGCGCTGAAGGAACTGATTACTGCCACCAATATGCCGATTCAACTATGGCTAATCAGTTTATCTTCTTCCAATTTATCCTTGATTTCCTTAGAAATAATAATACTCCATCAAACACATAGCATGCTCCATCCGCACTCATCCCGAGTGACCCTGAATCACGAGACCATGCCGTCTCAAACCCCACGAACCATTTCATACTTCCCGAAGGCTACACTGCAAGTCAAAACATCATAGAATATTCTGTGCCCCCTTATCATACGCTTCTACCAAGCTTGATTCTTAACCGTACGTATAGGCTCGAAATCACTAGGCACTATGCTTTGCCCCTTTGCATCCACTAGGACCGTTGCTGAGAGCCACCCGCTCTGACTTGGCCCCGAATATAGTCAATTCCATAAATCTTCTAGCACATGAATACCCCCACGATGAGGCACCCGGCAGAATCAGTTTTCATGGAAATCTGCATCCATACAAGACATGAATCCTGAATTCTTCCCCAAGTCTGAACATGAGCCAATAAGTCCAACCATAGTACACCTTTAACAATTCCTTTGCTCAATTACCACTTATGTTCTTTTCCTGTAGCTGAAATAACCCATCAATATGCTAATAATCAGAAACCTCGCAAGTAGTTAACTGTGCAATCCTTAATCATAGGCGGTGGGACTCTCCCACTTAGCCTGAAGCCATTATTACACAAATTCTGGAATTCACCAGGATCCTTTATCTCTTGTTGACATAACCTTGCGCAATCAACCGCCAAAATTCTCGGTATCTTTTTGTAAAACCCTCTTGTTATACTTTGAATCATCAACCACGTTCACACGACCGATCTCCTTGCTGTATAGCCAATTGAACCCTTTGCAGAAGCTTTGCCAACCATGTGACCGCTATCCGGCTCCCTGGAGATATCCCGCATATGGAATCTACGTGCCGACGTCTTCCAACACTGCTACACGGGGTGAGATTACCATGAGATTAATGGCCCCTCCTGAGTCCAATCTCACTCTCTAGCCGCACAAGCCCATTCACCTCTCGTGGGCATCAATTAGGTGCGCGACAACATCCTTCCAATTCAAAGTTAGGTCGTATCCTTCTTCATTTCAAGCAGCTCCTTTCCGTTAGATCAAATCTCCTACCGCATAATAGCCCATACTTCAAATAAATCCCTACGCGCAAATCACCAATCACAAAAATTTCCCAAATCACTGCAAACTCTCCCACTTTGGCGAAACTCACCCCTTTAGTCGACTACTCGACCTTTGTTTCTTATACCTGGCCTTCTAGAAATTTTAACCACTGCCGGACACTCCCCACATGTCCTTCCTCATCCTTTGTTGCTCAGTTGTTGCCTTAAATAAAATCTATCTTCATGGCGCTTGAACCCATAATTGCTGCTAACCTTAAACCTTTCCGAAGGTCATCTTTCTCGAATCGTCAACATTAGAAACACTTATTCAATCCTAAACCACCGCACCCTACGATATCTAACAGCTGCATCTCCAATACTATTTCACAATATCTTGCCCTAAAGGCGAATTGTAGAAGATCATAACACCGACGAACTTAGTACGTTCAATTAGGAAAACGACACCTCATCATAGAAGAAAACTCCACCAAGCTCGCAAATACCAAGTCTCATTACTCCACCAGCCCACATCTGGCCATCCTTAGTCCGATTGCCTTTCCCTCGCTGGGGATAAAATACCGAATTCTCTAGATTATACACTGAGTAAACCTCCTTTCAAGTCATTCACTGCCCCGACACGTAGGCAAACGTCCTACCATCATATCAATACTGCGGAACAATCGTTTATAGCATCATGGCATCTTGTGCCTAGCCTCAGAGCTCTCAAAAGTACCGCTACTGAGCTGAAACGACAGAATATCCTTCCACAAGGCGACGATAATAGCTCAGACAACTATGCAGGGAGAAACACCCGCACTGCATCGGTAGTACCATTACAATTCTTCAATTCTCGATTTATAACAAGCGGTCCGCGTCGCGTAAGATTGAGTAGGAAGGAATTAAAGGCATAAGTCTCCAGGGATCAAATCGCACGATGAGGAATCAAGAAGGGAAGTACTCCTAATAGTCCTGCAGCCTCCCGAGGATAAGTACAAACGTCTCCGTACCGATCCGCGAGACTCTACTAGACTTGCTCATGACTCGTGAGACCCTAGCAACCTAGTGCTCTGATACCATATTGCCACGACCAAAAATCCACTAAGGGTCATGATGGCGCCGGACACCACTGTCAGGCAAGCCAACCAAAATACTTAATTAAATTCTCGTTTTATTACTCTTGAAATCTATGAATTTCCTTCACATTTACTAATAAGATATAATCATTTTAAATCAAATTAAATGATAAGCGATTAATACAAAACTGCATAACCTTCCCAGAACCCGGTGTCACAAGTGCATGAGCAATTTCTAGGAATTTGAATAAAATACAACAACTATCCGGAACATAAAGGGGACAGAAAATAAATACAATTTTGAGAGAGACTATACTAGCTGCGGGTCGCCTCGAGGAAATACAACTCGCTTAGTCTCCGGGTCTCCCGTGCTGCTACGCCCAATAGGCCAGTAGAAATACATGTACCTGTGCAACAAAATGCACAGCAAGTGTAGCATGAGTACGAAAACAACGTGTACTCAGTAAGTATCCCGCCTAATCTCAAAGAAGTAGAGACGAGATGGCAACTTCGACACTTACTAATGGTCCAATAATACTATTATTAATACGATGACTCACAGATTTATTAAGGACAACAATAGATTCAAATGAGTTACCTAACAGGTAAAAGTTCCTTTTCATTTAAATCTCCAGATTCATAATCCATTATTTTACAACTATCTCAAGTCGGGGGATAGCAGATAGAATTATCAATAAATCTCAAGGAAAGCAATACAAACATGCGCAACTCACGCCGAGGTCGTATGGCCCGATCCAACATGAATGTAATATATGCACTACCGAGGGTCCAGCGGCCCGAACCATAGATGCATCTATTACCCTGCTCGCGAATCATACATGCGACGCGGTCAAATTTAAATAAACAATCACCCTGCTTGCATACCATACATGCGACGCAGGTACACATAGAAATACATGCTCACACGACAAATTAAAAATTTGTCGGGGAACATTTATCCAAATAAAAGCCAATTCTCTTTTAATGATTTAAGAAAATGAAGTTTAATCCTCTTAGAAATTCATTTACCAATTCGATAGGATTTAAGAAATTCAACTGTCAAGAATATCACAACATTCCAAGTATAGCATGCTTTTGGGTCCTAGACTACCCGGACTTACACATATTAGTAGCTACGCACGGACTCTCGTCACCTCGTGCGTACGTAGCCCCCACAAATAGGTGCACATAACCAATTATTTCACCTATGGGGACAATTCCCTCTTACAAGGTTAGAAAGGAGACTCACCTCGCTCCGAAGATCCATAACCGACCTTCCACGCCCTTCCGAAGACTCAAATTGATGCACAACGCTTCAAACTAGCCAATAATTATGCAAATCCGTTAATATATGCTCAATTACTCATTACAATCCAATTCATAACAATTCCTAACCCCGATCGAAAAGTTGAAAAAAAATGCCCTCGGGCCCACGTGCCCGGATTCCGAAAATTTTCGAAGATTAAGCTTACCCATAACTCCACGAACTCAAATATATAATTTACTCTCAATTTCATACCCAAAATCATGGTCAAATTCCAAGAATATTAATTTTCTAGGTTTTCCTCAAACCCCCAAATTTCTACCAATTTACATGTTAAAATCCATACATAATCGACATATTTAACTCAAGATAGGTGGGATTAGCTTACCTTGTCATTGGTGATGAAAAATCCCACTTGAAGCTCTCCAAATCGCCCACACCCAATGAAAAATGGGGGGAAATGACCAAACCCCCTATTTTAAAAGAACCATTCTGCCTCCAGCACTTTCCGCACCTGGGGTCACTTGACTGCTTCTGCGGTTCCGTAGGTGCGGTCCGATACCTCTTTGTTGCTCCAGCCCGCTTTTGCGCTTCCCCTTCCGCAGGTGCGGTCCCGCATCTGCAGCAAAATAACCGCATCTGCGGTACCATGCCTAGCTGCCCAATTCCGCTTCTGCGGCACGAAGGCCGCTTTTGCGGCTCCGCACCTGCGGCCCTATTTTCGCAGGTGCGGTTACACCAGCAACCAGCAAGTTCAGCTCCTCCAAATTCCATTTTTGATCTGTTAACCATCCGGAATCGATCCGAGGCCCCCGGGACCCCAACCAATCATACCAACCAGTCCCAAAACACATTACGGACTTGCTCGAGGCCTCAAATCATATCAAACAACGCTAAAACCACGAATCGACCTCCCATCCAAGCTTTATGAACTTTAGAATTTCAAACTTCTACTTTCGATGCTTAAACCTATCAAATCACGTCCGATTGACTTCAAATTTTGCACACAAGTCATATTCGACATTATGGCCCTACTCCAACTTTCGGAATCGGATTTCGACCCCGATATCAAAAATTCCACCTCCGGTCAAACTTCTCAAAAACCTTCAAATTCCTATCTTAGCCAAATGACTCCAAAATGACCCACGGATATCCGAATTCACTTCTGATCGCGCTCCCAACTTCGGAATCACCATACAGAGCTATTCCCAAACTCGAAATCCCAAACGGACATCAATAACACTGAAATGCACTTCAACCCAAACTTATGAAATTTCCTCCGAAATGCTAACTCCCACAATAGGCGCCAAAACGCTCCCGGGTCATCCAAAACCCGATCCGGGCATACGCCCAAGTCCGAAATCATTATACGAACCTACTGGAACCTTCAAATCCCGATTCCGAGGTCGTTTACTCTAAGATCCCATCCTAGTCAATTTTCTCAACTTAAAGCTTCCGAATGAGAATTTCCTCTCCAAATCAACTCCGAACTTCCCGAAATTTAATTCCGACCACGTGTACAAGTCATAATGCCTGAATTGAAGCTGCTCATGGCCTCGAACGGCATGCTAGGGTTTAAAACGACCAGTCGGGTCGTTACATCTTTCTATGATCTCTTTTTTCTTCACAAGTATTTCATGAAAAACCAGCTCTTTTTTATGCTGATTCTAGTCAAACTTTAATTTTTTCTCAATTCAAAATATCTAGTAAATAAAAATAACAGTCTCTAAACGAGTCTTATTCACCCCATCAGTTAAAAATTCCCAAATTGAAGAACCCTAATGCCCAACCATTGAAAATTCTTCTTGCCTCGCCAAAATCGATTTGCCCGAACAAAATCGAAGTGACCGGTTGCAAAATCCTTCGATTTCATTGTTATTTAAAATTTCTGACGAGTTGGAGGAAGACCCGTTCGAAGCCGAAGTTCTTTGAAGAATCAAGCTCAAACATTGAAGTTGAATTATCTGTGAAATATTATTATGTTTGGAGGAGAAAGATTAACCTTATCTTTCAAAGATCGAAACTTCAAAGAGCAATTTGATGCAATTTCGGTAGAATTTAGATGAAGAAGAAATTAGGGTTCTTCAATTGAGTTTGGTAAAATATTGGGGAAGAACGGATTTTACTGTTGGTTGGGGGTTATATTCAAGTTAAAAATTTAATTATTTTTGGGGTGTTTTTAACGATTTAAATAGAGCAAAGACGCGCTCAATTGCGTTGTCTAAGACGCGCGACTGATCAAGGCTTACGAGGAAGTAAATAAATACAATTGTTTTAATAATAGTGAAATATTAGAACACCTGTAAAGTTTATATATATAAATAATTTCTCATGACAAGTTGAATGGGCCTTTATACATTTTCTCTTTTTCTTTTGGCAAGATGATTGAAGCTTTAGGCAAAAGAAGTACCAATGCATGCAAATGCCCAATGAAGGTATCTGTCATTTCCCCCTTCCAATAGCTTAAAATGCACAATATATTGTTATAGTGCCAGACACCGAGATCCGTATACTTTTGTTGCGTACTATATCAACCACTAACATGGCACCGCTTGCTTGTAAAGTCAACCACTCTTCTTCTCTTCTGCATGCAGATTCAACTGAATTTATTACTTTGAGTTTGAACTTTGTAAAACTTTTAAAATTTATACATATAATAAAATTAAATCTATTTTGAACTCGCAAATTCTAGAATAATATATATTCGCCTCTGTCCCGTGCTCTCAACAAGAAAAAGAAAGAACTTGTGTACTCCATATGGAAATCAGGAAAGGACCAGGTTGATTGCCTCATCTTGCAGGACTATTTCAAAGGTAATGTAGTGTGCAAGCCAACGTACCGGCACTGAAATTTGTGCAGTACACTGGCATATTATCAATTTTGAAATGATTCTAAGTGAAAGAGAAAAAGAAAGTGATTTGAAAGAGTGAGCAAGTGGAATGGCAGAAAAGTTTTCTCTTTTTAAGTGTTTTGCATGATTTCGTCACAACTCGACCAGCATCTCTTTGATTAGTGACAAGTCTTCACCAATTGTGGTAATTTGTCCAAAATGAGTACAACCCCATCCAGAGCCAAAATTTATGTACATACATTGAATCATCGATAAACCGTCTAACATGGGTGCATGTATATATGCTAATCAGTAATTAACAAAACCAGATTATATATGTGCATCTCCTCAGAGATTAATCCAACCCTCTCCCTAGAGATAAATTTGTTAAAACCAGTTGGTGAAAAATAATACTAGGTTAGATTTTCCATTAATATAAAATTAGAGGTGGACCACTGATCACGCCCAACTATGCCTTATAAAAAGGACAATGCGGTCGTTGCAAATATAATCCGGTTTACAAGTCCGGAGTCGAATCCCACAGAGAACTAAGGTTTAGCTACAACTGTTCACTATCACTAAGAAGACAAGCTTGAACAATTCCTAACTTATAGATATTAAGATTCTTGTGTTTAACTACTTAACTAACAAATTAAAATAGTGAATTAACAACTAAAGATATTGAGGGTTAGAGAAAAGATTAGGGAGGTCTAGAGTTATGATTTCCCCAATTGTCGGAATCCTTCCCGCTATGTCTTCTATAATTTCGCCTAAGTATTCTCTACCGATCATGAGCACTCTTATTGCCGTAAATCTCTCCCGAGTAATTACGACAATTTACTAGACGCACTCTTCCGAGCTACGCTAGCTGGCTTTTAATACATCTCACTTCGGATTGCAACCAAGGCTTCGTTATCCCTAATCCCGCCTTTAAACCCTCGGTTATTGATCCCTCATATACTCTGGGAGTGGTGTTGTTCAACAATTACTAAATATGCACTTCTCCCGATTATGCATACTAAATAGGCACAGCTAATTGAGAGCTCTTCAATCAACCACAATATAAACGTAGTTGAACAAATAGAGAAAAGCTATGGCTCAATTATATAAAAACATAACAAGAATTTAATCTACAAAAAGTTCTTATCAAACTCTAGATAACAAATTAGCTATTCATAATAGTATGTAAAACTACAATACTAAAAGTCATAACCAACAATGAAAAATAGGAAGAGGAAGGAAAAACTTGTAGAAGAATTCTCCGCCTTGCTCCAATGTGTTCTTGCCTCCAGGGTGTTGTCTAACCTAAAGTAGTGTCTCTTCGCCTCCTTAGGTCTAATTTGTGCCCAAAATATGTCTCCTTCTTGTTCTAGGCCGGCCTCCTTTGTTTTATATAGGGTTTAGGACTTAAAATCCCATGTTTTACACTTTAGCCCCTGAAATTTACGCTTCCCACCGCGGTTTCACCGCGATCGCGGTGGAACCGCGGCCAAACGCCCTCGCGGATTCTTCATTCTTCAGAAACTGCCTTCCACCGCGGTTCTGCCGCGGTCGCGGCTAAAACCGCGGTTTTTCGCCCTGTTCCGTTTGGAATTTGGGAAAACGTAAAACATGAAAGTTGTAGCCCTTTGAGTTAGATTTCCAACCATATATTGTGGAGCCCAAATGGAGTTCTGAGCAAAAAGTTATGTCTATTTTACTAGACAGTGCGCAATATGCCTCCTCAAGTCTTCGTTCGTACTTAATTATCAAATTTGACCCCCGAACACGATCCCGGCTTAATTCCTTGAGCTTTTACTCAGACTTCAAAGCTTAAAATTACTTAAATTCATTCCATAACATCTATATAGCTCGGAATCACACCTACAAGGCATAAAACACACAATTAGTGCAAAATACTAGCGATTAAAGCGCAAACTCAATTAAAGTGCAGTAAATTCGAGTGTAATAAGCGACTAAAATATGCAATTATAGCCTATCATCAACCACATATTACTAACTGATTATTCATATGTATAAAATTATATACATACAATTATTTAGTGAGAATATTTGGGAAGGTTCCTAGATGAAGTCGGACACTTATCATTTGATGGGATATGGAAGGATATACCCTATATCAATGAGTATAAATTTTTTAAAATAATATTTCTAGATATTGTATTAAAATATATTTGAGTTTCAAAATAAAATTTAAAGGAAAAAAGATTCAAGTTTCAAAAAGCCAAAATACATAGGTTACTCCCTCAACTATGGACCAAATCCCTGTTACACTTTATGCGGACGAAAATCACCTTACACACACAACATTTCCAGAGTTCCCCTAAGAAACGCCACTTTTTTCTTGACCAATTTTTCAAAACATGTGTAATATCACGCACCAGTCATACATCGACACATGTCATTGACTTAAAAAAAAGAAAAACAAACCCCACCCAAGTAAAAAAGAAAAAGCAAAAAGGAACCCATTTCCTTCATCGTGCCTTCACTAGAGCTTTTTAGCTCATATCTTTGCCTTCATCAAAAATCATCTTTCATCGTTCATCCATTAACATACATATATCCCGAAAACAACCATGGATAGACTAAAAACATAATCTAGTTTTCAATATCCCACCACCACTATTCACCTTCCACAAGCTTCTTGAGAAGCTATCTCCATTGACGCCGACAACCAAAAAAAACCATACCTTCACCTTACAATCCAAAAAAATAGAACCTCTAATCAACTGCTCCTAACTTTTGATGTATTTTTTTTCTTGAAAATTTTTGGAGATATAACAAGTGAGTTTTCTCTATGGCTGCCTCATTGAGGAAAAAAAAAGAGAAGATTTTTCTCAATTGCTCTTCCAATCTCACTTGAAGATTTCGTTACAGATTCTTCTACACTATTTATAATTTCTTCTTGAATCGTTTTTTTCAGATTTTTTTTTCTTCGATCTATTACAATTTGAACAAATTTCTTCATTGAAAGTGGAGAAATGGATAGTAAATATCTATATTATCTTCAATTTAACCAGATTACTTTTAAAAAAAGAAAAAAAAAAGGAATATATTGGGAAATGACAAAAAAAATTAACTGTTGGATAAGTTCGATTAAATCTGGACCCTTCAAATAAATCATCAGATATACAGATACAGATATTTACTGCTCAAACACCTTATTTTGTTTGTCAAACACGCACTTTCGTTCATTAAAAGTGTGTAATAGAGATTTTGTCCATAGTTCAAGGGGTAAACTTGGAAACCTTGAAACATTCAATTCTATGATCAGCAAGTCAAATTACAAGTAACGAAAACTGCCTTCCTGTTTGTGGAAGTAGTTCCAAATATTACTGACGAACGAGTAAGTTAGTGCAGAATTAATCTCTGAAGGGTGCGCAAATGAGATCTAATCTGATTAATATAATTAACCTCACCTAATTTACATGATCAGCAGGAAAATCTCACAATTTATACTGATGAATGGCATTCTAGGATACACTGGCACGAAATGGACAATTGAATGTCCATCATGTCAAAATACTCTTCTGAAATGACACAAGATAACTAAGCAAACTAGTAAGGCTTGGAGGTGGAGGTTTCAGGTCGTGAAAAATGTCTCTTGGAGCCTTGCAAAATAAGGCTCTATACAATAGACCCAAAGTGATCCAGCTCTTCCCAGGACTCCGCTTATAGCAAAAGCTTGATGCACTAGGTTGGCCAAACTAGGGTGTGCTCACGAATTAATGTTCTATTCCTTTTTTTCTTTACCATTTACTATCAAAACATGTTCCTCTATAAGATTAATGTAGCACTCCAGGCTACATATAGGCTCAGAATTTGTTCTGCTGCAGTACTTTTTTTCTGCATTATTGTTTTTCGACCTTATAAATATGCTCACCAATACACTAAATAGGGTGGGTTGGGGGATAAGGGGCTTTATAGCTCCATTTTCCTATTTGTGGATTTCATGTCCTCAACCCAAATGAACAACGAGCAGAGGTACATAAAAGTTATAGCACATATGTACTAGAATGTTGGCAGCTCTATTCAATATTTACATTCCTTATGCGAACAGCAGTAGATAATCTCCCAGAGACCATATCGTAGTATACCAAGATAACTACATCTAAGCAAAACTAAGGAATTAAGTGTCCATAAAAGATGGGAGATTCTAACGGAACCATGACACTAATCACTAGTGTCAAAATAGTAATTGCTTCTTCATCTAGGCAATGAAATCGACCAACCTGAAAGTGATAGTTCATCCACTGGAACGTGGTGAGGAAGGGGAGCCCGAGCCCTTTAGGAGTCCAACATCATCTACTACAATGTCGAGTACCTCAGCCTTGTGTGCATTCGACTCTCCATCCTGGATACCTCTCAATGTCGCCAGCACTTCTTGCATTGAAGGTCTCATATCTCTCTCCTGTTGCAGACATCGGAAAGCCAACTCAGCGACTAATGTAGTCATCCTCCTCACAGAGCTGTTTGTCGTGAATCCAAGACTTGGATCAACTAATTCATGTACTGAATGAGTTTGGATCTTGTTGACAGCCATATTAGCCAAATTAATATCTTGGCGGTGCCTGTTGGTATCCACAGCTTCTAATGATGAGATCAGCTCTATCAAGACCACCCCAAAACTATAAACATCACTCTTTTCAGTGAGCTGGTAACATTGGTAGTACTCAGGATCAACGTAGCCTGGTGTACCCTGTGGAGCAGTAGAGACATGTGTGACATTATTTGGGAACAATCTTGATAGCCCAAAATCAGCAACTTTCACATGGAAATCATTGTCTAATAGAATGTTGTTGGTTTTGACATCACGGTGTATTATAACTGAGGAGTGGAGATAAGCCAGAGCATCAGCAGTCTCAATGGCTATGTTCATTCGGACAGGCCAAGAGAGTAAACCAGATTTGGCTCGATTTCCATGCAGATGATCTGCCACTGTCCCGTTTGATATGTACTCATAAACAAGCAGTAAATCTCGGCTTCGTTTTGATGTGCACCCGTACAATGTCACGAGGTGCTGGTGGCGGAGCTTAGTTAAAATTTCAACTTCATTCATGAACTGCTCCACACGCTTGAAATTGTTCTCATACAAGCGCTTGACTGCTACCACACGACCATCACGGAGCTTGCCTGATTAACAATTACTTAGAATTATTAGGACACTCTCTTATCAAATAATAATACGTAATGAGGAGTTTGCAGTACATACCATAGTACACGACACCAAAACCACCATCCCCAAGTTCTTTAGATTGATCAAAATTATCCGTGGCTTCTTCAAGTTCAGCGAAACTGAAGACATGAGCTCCAAAGTAGGAGCTTCCTCTCCCATAATCAGCTTCAGATGTGGAAGAGGGATAAGAGGGAATGCTTCTGGTGAAAGTGGTTGAAGAATTAGGAGAAGAAGTAGTCAGGCCATTGCTTGAACTTAAAACTGGAAGGTCTTTCTTTTGGGTTTGGACAGGTGAAGCCTGTGCTGCAATCCGCTTTCTCTTTTGTCTGCAGAAGAAGATTAGCCATCCAATGCCAATGCCAGCAAGTACAGCACCTCCTACACTAAGGCCTGCAATCGAAAGAGAGCTTAAAATCTTCTCAAGGCATTTGAACATGTCAGTTGTACTATAAAATTAGAACAAAAGACAATACCTATTGCAAGTGGCGTCTGATTATTCTTTCCGCTCTCTGCAAAACAATCATAATTTTGTCAATTAAGTGATAAACACGATGTATATAGATGCTGAGGTACATTAAGTAAACCTGGCTGGAATTAGGAGAAAATAACAATACTGTAGTGAGATAAAATGGAGGTATGGTCGATCTGAAAAGCACAAACTATAAGGAGTAAGCACACTGTCAGAAAAATACCCAGGGATACCTGAAATTCATTGCTTTCCAGAGAAAAAGAAAGAAAAAAAAAACATAGGAAGACCATCTCAAAACTTAAGCTATTAGAGGGATCACACTTTTATTTACTTAGTTATGTATTCAAAAGTATTACATGCGGCGGGTCTCACACTGACAACTGTAAACCTAAATCCATTCCGTCCAAAATTTCAAACAGCTATAACGTTAATACTCCTAATTAGTGTAGTAATATCAGAGAATAAGTTTCCAGTACCTTCGAAGGAACTTTCGTGTTCTAAAGGCAAAGTACAAGGGATTTCTCCACAAATCCACAATTTCCACCTAGCCTCGTGCACCCATAAGTCATAACACAGTCCATCTTACGGGACATCATATTTCACATTAACCCCCTGCATTTATGCTTCCTCGAGAGTAGTCTGATTGCTATAAAGCATTTTTCCAACGTCTCTAAAACACCGGAATATATAGTAACAATAGTTTCACACGTTATGAATTTCAGAGAAGGGTCACTTGGAATTGGACCCAGTAAATAGAAGGCGCCGGTGAAATTCAAACCAGTTACACTACAGCTGAACAAATTCTGGGGCGTAAAAACCAATTTCGCAACATTGCAGCCGTAGCTCAAGGAGAGTTCTTGGTCTTCGTTATGGTCTTAGTTGAAGAAAGTAGAGTTGAGACTAGTATTGGTGAATTGAGGAGGGCAAGTATTGTTCCACAGGTCTAGCCTAGCTATATATTGTCATGGTTCTTGAAGACCGATTAATAGAAAGAACTCTGTAGGTAAGTGATTGGTGAGTGAACTCGGTTTGATTTTCAACACAGCGTAGTTTGAACTCAGGGAGGCCACAGTAGTCAGGACGCGCGGTCACCGCCGGAAAATGGATATAGGTGATGTTAATGATGGAGCCGCAGGAGAAAGTGCGGTCACAGTTGGGAAAAAAATGTTATCATCATAGAAAGAGGAGGATGTTGTGAAAATAAATTAAAGGCGGTGGCGAAGAAGAGAGCAGTTGTGGCGCAATTGGTGTATGAGAGAGGCATTTGGAATGCAAAGAGACAATGAGTGAGTATTGGCATTATTGGTGAAAAGGTGTTTGGAGTATAATCCAAGATCTAATAATTGAGTAATAAGTATAGAAAATTAGAACGCAAATTCTAATAGAAATAAAAAATACATTAAATAATTTTGTTCCATGTATGCAAACATTAGTTAAAAGAGTTACTACTATCTATATTTAAAAGGATGAAAGTAACAGTATTATTACACTTGGCTACTTATGTGCCTTGTTACTGGTGTCTTGTTAAATTATAAATTAGGTGAGAATAGTCTAATGGTGACATGGTGTTAGACCTCCGCCAATTGAGCTCGACTTGACAACAAGAGTGTTGTCATGAGGCAGCAAGAGTGTTGCAAAGCTAGGTGCAGTAGTAGCACCGAAGTCAAAAAGGGAAACGGGCAAGTGATGGCCAAGGCTTTGACGGAGGCGAGGCAGCTTGGCAAGGGCTTGACAATGAGTTGCGGGCTAAGGGTGACACTTGATCATGACTAAGGCATCAAGGCATGAGGCATTGATGCCAAGGCAAGGCAGAAACGAATAGGCAAAGGCAAGCAAATGTGCAACGGGAAGGCAGTGCGCGGGCAGACTTGTCATGACATTGAGTTGCGGCAAACGGGCCAAGTTCGTGGGCGATGGCAAGGCAAATTGGGGCACAATGCAGCTGGATAAAATGGCATTGGAGCTGGTCCAAGCCAAGGCACGAAATTGGGGCAGCAAGTCTTGGATTGACAAAGTCAATGGCGGTTACGGCACATGCTGTGCACATGGGCAGCAGTTGAGCTTTGTCCTAAAAGCTGGCAAGAGTTAGCACGTTTTTGGGGGCCATGATCCCATTTACTTTAGCATGATTTACATGATCCTAATAGTTGGGGGGTGTCAACTACACTAAAATAAAGTAGTGGGCTGAGTGGACAAGTGTCTAAGCCTAAAATGGGGCAACTATTGTAAACATGGGGCTGTTTCATGTATTATAAATGGGCAGCACCTATTTCCTTTGAGGCATAGAGTGAAAAACGTGTAAGAGTGCATGTTTCGAGTTAGGAAGAGTCCTAAACTTGTTTTCAAGAGTGAGAACAACCTAAGGGTAAGAGTAGTCTTGTAAGGGTCAAGAGTGATCTTCATTTTGTACGTGGATGTACTTGAGTTTGAGTTTCTTTGTATGCTCGAGTTAAATACAAAGTTGGGAAAAGAGTTTCCTGTATATTGTGCCTTTTGTTCACGTTTATATTCTGTCCCTTCATCATATTTTCGTTACCTAAAATCAGTATCTACTTACTACGTTGAAAAGCAGCCTAAATAAATCTAAGTCGAAAGTTGCTGAAATTTTGGCCGAGTGTTGGAGCAGGGCCTTGACTTCCGCACGGGCTATTTTTGAGTGACAAAAAACGCGCCTGTGACACATGGGAATGCATCTCTTTTTTAACAAAATTTTCTTTAGTCATTTCATTCACCACCAAGTTTGAAATAAAAATAGAACTAACAAAAATAATACTAGTAATTAAGCCCTACAAATAAAGAACGGGAATTCTGTGTCCATTGTCAAAAAATGGTTCAACGAAACATACACTTATATTCTTTTAGGGTAGTTAGAGAATTGTTGTACTCTTTGTCATAATTTAAAATTCTTTTCTCAATTTTATATTTTGGACGTAGACTAGACATGAACAGGATGAAAATATCAAGCTCGAGATTATAGCGTCATATTCTGTTTCATGGACCGGCACTGGTCAATGCGCAGCTCAACATCTCTATAAATTAAATACTTGGAACTTCAATACTCATCATTTTCTCGAAAACAAACATGGCAACAGGAAAGCTTTTAAAATATAAAAATTAAGTTACCTAAATTAAATTATCACCTATAAATTTAATTAGAACGGTTCCGAACAATATGTAAAAAAAACATGCATGACCATACAGCAAATATTTGGTCTGCAGTTCCCATTTTCTTTGGTTCTTCCATGATTAACAAAGCTTAGATGCATGCAGTAGGAAGATGGTATATTAATCTTCTCCGACATTACAGTTGGCCTTTCCCTTTTTCTGATTACTGTTTTCTTTAACAAACCTTTTACTACTAATGTTGCTTTTGACAGTGAAAAGGTCAAGTCCGATACAATAAGCAGTCTTATTATTTGGGCGCAAGATGAAATGACCAACAGAGGGATAATTGACATCTCTAACATATAAAACATTTACCATGTTGGCTATTCTACGGTTTAAGAATAGGTAGATTTTTGAGTTTTGACAATGCCAATGTTGAATTTTCTTTTGGTGTTAAAGGAGAGAAAAAACAGAAAAAGGGATTTTGTAAAATCGACAAAAATAAATTACTACTAGTCAATATTAGGCCTGGGACAAAGTTATGTTAGTAGCCTTTTCCCCTCTTTTTCACTTCTTTTATTGAAGATGCAGTGAGAGTATCAATGATAAAGATATCACTACATTCATTTTAACTTAAATCTCTATTTTTCTATTGTAAACCTTGCCACATCATTTTTTCGACAAAGAAACCCACCTTTCAAACATATAACACTCGCAGAAAACATATTACTACTATATGGGTCACACTTTGATTCTTCTCTGTACAAGCTTTTCATTCTTTTAATCTAATAGAATAAGAAAGTTTATATATAACTCTGTACATGTTATTTTAACAAATCCTAAATAATTTTACTCTTTCAAGAAGAAGGAGAAAGTGACGATCAACGAACAATGGGACAAATAACAATGTAAACACGCACAGAGTATTTGATAAAGATCTAAATTTAACCTTGTACCTTAGTCTAATTTTGGTCCCGTAAGGCGCCGGGTACAAAGTTGATGCAACTAGTTGGATTTAGGTAGGAGGAGACTATCATGAGATAAATTTAAGCATGCTACCACCTATTAAAGGAAAAAAGGGGAAAGGAGCAATGCTTAACATAGTGAAGAAACTATTTGAGCCGGAACTAGTTAGATAGAGGCTAGACTCTAGAGCTTAGTATTCAGAGTTTTGTATGGAATTCGGACCAAATTAATGTGAAAAAAATAAAGTTGATTTTTTGGAAAAATATAGAATCCTCTAGAATGTCCTAGTATAGTATCCTTGATATTTATCTAGTAGAAATATCTAGATGTTCTAGAATGTTGTGGGAAGATAAGACATGTCTAGATATTCTAGAGTGTTGTTAAAAGATAAGGTTGCTAGAATCTTCTTTGTACATTATCTAGAATCATATCTAGAATCATCCATAGGCTAGTATAAATAGTGGGTGTCTTGTTTATTTGTAACCAAGCCAAAATCAAGAAAGTCTTCTTTCCTAAACAAAGTTCTCCTCTCCAAAACTTTTCTTCTCTTTTTCAAGCTTCCTCTTCTTTAGTTGAATCCTCCAATATTATTTAACGATCTTGGGCTAGCAGAAGGTTTCCAAATAATACTCTTCTTCTACTATTCTTTACATGGTATCAGAGCCATAAGACGACTTCTGGATTTCAAGGTCGGGTTAGTGGTTGATTCAACTGGTTTCTCTAAATGGATTTGGGTGGTCGTGCTAATGGATTGGGAATTGAGTTATTGAATCAGTCCAACTACAAGGTATGGAAAACTTGTATGGAGTCATACCTTGTTGGTGAGGATTTGTGGAAGTTGTCAATGGGAGTAACACAAGTCCTCCTGTTGAAGCACAGAAAAATAGCAATGCGCGTAAGAAGTGGAAGCAGATTAATGCTAAGGCGGAGTTTATCCTAAAGAGGTCTATCTCTCCTAATTTATTTGATCATATTATAAGGTGTAAATCAGCTCATGAAATATGGAGGACCTTCGATCGACTGTTCAACAAGAAGGATGAAGCTCGGCTACAGATATTGGAGAATGAGTTAGCTAACAGCACTCAAGATAATCTCTATATCACCGAGTATTTCTTGAAGGTTAAAAATCTGTGTTCCGAAATTTCTCTATTGAATCCGGACGAGGCTATCTCTGAAGCACGAATAAGAAGAATCATTATTCGTGGTTTAAAGCCAGAATATATTCCATTTGTTACATCCATTCAAGGATGGGATAAACAACCATCTTTGGAAGAATTTGAGAATTTGATGTCGTCACAAGAACTACTAGCCAAACAAATGGCTGGTGTATCTATCAAAGAAGGGGAAGGAAATGCTCTTGTCGCCGATAAGAGAAACTATAAAGGAAAATCAAGAGATAGCATGAATTTTCAATCCTCAAGTGGTTCAAGCTCGCCAGGAAAGAAGGGGCAGTCTTCCGGTAACAGTAAAAAGCTTTTAAAATGTTACCGTTGTGGCAAAATCGGGCATATAAAAAGATATTGTCGAGTCAAGGAGAGCAATATGGCTCAAACCATGAAAGTTGCTGAAGAAGAAGACAAAGAAGAAGACTGGGGAAAGTGTTTCGCAGCAGAGACTCGAGCAATAAATGCCATGGCTTCCATAAATTTTAAAACAGACTGGATCGTGGATTCAGGATGTGGGCACCATCTCACTGGAGATCAATCCAAATTCTCCACTTTTCACGAATACAACGGACATGATGCATCGTTACAGCAGATAATACAGTCCATAATGTGGAGAAGGAAGGCACTGTTGTGATCAACGAGAAGCAAAAAGACACTATCACCCTCAACAGTGTCTTTCATGTTCCAGGTATGAAGAAAAATTTATTTTCAGTTGCAAATGCTGTAGATGCTGGAAACTATTTGCTATTTGGCCCACGTGATGTGAAGTTCCTCCGAAATATCAAGGTGCTCAAGGCAGATATCGTCCATTCAGGTAAGAGAGTTAACGATTTATATGTTTTATCTGCCTCTAATTTATATATTGAGAAGATGAGTAGCAATGATAATACACATCTTTGGCATGCTAGACTTGGACATCTAAGCATGGATAAATTAAAAGCCATGGTAAAGTTAAATCTAGTAAAAGGTTTGCCTAACTTAAGAAATTTTGGTGGAGGAGAGGTTTGTGAAGGATGTCAATATGGAAAGGCACATCGTCTTCCATTTGAGAGATCCTTGTCAAGGTGCAATGCCCCACTAGAACTTATTCACAGTGACTTGATGGGGCCAACGAGAACTCCTTCATTTTCAGGCTATTCTTATATGCTAATTTTCATTGATGATTTTACTAGATTCACTTGGGTTTATTTTGTGAAGCACAAGTCAGAAGTTTTCAGAAAGTTTGTGGAGTTCAAAGAAACAGTTGAAGGTGAACTCGATTCCAGAATAAGACGGTTGCGAACTGATAATGGCGGTGAGTTCACATCAGATGAGTTTCTTTCCTTTTGTCGTCAGCATGGCATTAAAAGAGAGCTGACATGCGCTGATACACCACAACAAAATGGAGTGGCTGAAAGGAAGATCCGACACTAACTGAGACACGTAAGAGTTGGCTTCACGCTAAGAATTTACCTAGAG
>NW_017670293.1:96768-103365 GCF_001879085.1 Nicotiana attenuata
GGGGGAGTAGTGAAAAAATAAAGTTGATTTTTTGGAAAAATATAGAATCCTCTAGAATGTCCTAGTATAGTATCCTTGATATTTATCTAGTAGACATATCTAGATGTTCTAGAATGTTGTGGGAAGATAAGACATGTCTAGATATTCTAGAGTGTTGTTAGAAGATAAGGTTGCTAGAATCTTCTTTGTACATTATCTAGAATCATATCTAGAATCATCCATAGGCTAGTATAAATAATGGGTGTCTTGTCCATTTGTAACCAAGCCAAAATCAAGAAAGCCTTCTTTCCTAAACAAAGTTCTCCTCTCCAAAACTTTTCTTCTCTTTTTCAAGCTTCCTCTTCTTTAGTTGAATCCTCCAATATTATTTAACGATCTTGGGCTAGCAGAAGATTTCCAAATAATACTCTTCTTCTGCTATTCTTTACGATTAAACGTGTACTTATGGCTGGAGTTATGTTTAATGAGAACTGTTGGAGAGTTAAATTTATGTACTGACATATAAGTCACTTATAAAGTAATTATAAGTAAATCTTAGTGATAAGTATTGATCCTAAGAGAAATTTTATCCTGTCGCTCAGTATTTAATTGAAATCCTTTGGTAAAAGGACCGGAATGGTGATTCAGACCTGTATTGATTTGGAAATGAACGGACGAACTTACCTATGTATCAACGCCATATGACCTTAACGCTCAATAATTAGATTCTAGTAAAATCATGAGGAAATAGTTTAGAAAAGATTACCGCCATCTTGATTTTGTGAGTCGGTGCAGTTGAAAGCATGAGTACCCGTGGCACAATGGCAAGCAAAGGCTGCAGAATCTGGGTTGGATCCACATCTTCCACCTGACCTGTCGCACTGCTCGCATAGCGAATCAATATTTGCTGTCCATTTAACTGAAAAACCGCCAGAAATGGCTGTTCTCAGAACTTCAACAGTTGCTGTAGCGCTGGCTAATGCCACAGCACTCGTTTGATTGATCCTAGCTATTATTTCGGTCTTGCATCTTACCCGAGAGAAGTCGAACAATACCCCGATCATTGTGTAAATACCAAATATGTTGCTACTGCAACTAAAGACTTTTGGGTCATTTAGTAATTGCTGACCAGAGACGAGGGTGCAGCCATAGTGCAGAGTAATATTCTGGTCAGTGGAAACATAGCTGAAAATATTTAAATCCAAGGAGGCGTTCTCAGGGTTGTCCAAACAAATATTACTCAGTAAATCATCTCTAGCCAAGGTTAGTATTCGAGTAGGAGTATGGATCGCTATCACTTTGTATGCTGTTGATTCAATAGCAATATTCGGGATGTTACTCTCGCATTTGATCTCGAAACTTGGATGACCACAGTACTCTGGTCTACCACCTCCCCACAACGGGTAATTTATTTCGATGTCGCCACAGAGAATTGGCTCACCACACTTTCTGAACTGCTCGACATCTTGACAGAACAACCGCGGTATTTTGATCAAGATAAAGATTAAGGTACTGAAGAGCAAAAAGTATGGATGGAGTTGTTGATGCATTTCTATCTGATTAAAGGAATTAGCATCTAGAAAGAGAGTTAACAACTAGAAATAGTGTAGAAAAGAGCTTTACCCAATTCTACGATCTTCTCGTCTAGAAAAGAAAGAGAGAGAGAGAGGAGGAGGAGGAGGTGGGAGGAGATGAGGAACTAAGGGACAGAGAAGAGGAAGAAAAGAGGAGGAAGATACAAAGGTTTGGAAGAACACCAAATTCAATTAGGAAGATGAGATGTAAAATTCAAAGAAAAAGATGGGGTGCTTTATTTTGTCATTCTTTGGTCAAAATATAGCAACCTGTAGAAAACTATTTGACAAACGGATACCAATTTCGCGTATATTTTCAAACGACATATAGAAGCTTCTATTGGAATTTAAGGGTACCAGACTTGGTCTAATTTCAAAACGATTGTGTACTAATAAACAATTATTTTTTCCAGAGAAAAAAATAATTTTATATCCAACTACTACCGTGACTCACGAAATTTAATTATGATAAGAGTCAAATATTTATACTTGGTCAGTATGAATTATTAATTAGTCCTATGAAAGAAACCATCTATCTAGCTAAGACTAGAGTGGTCATAAATTTAAAGACATACGACACGCTAAAGACACATAAACTACCAGAAAGTTGGCTAAATAATTTGTTCTATGGAAACTTCTAACGCGTCAAGACTTGAACAACCTGAGGGACCGTACGATCATTCCACGATTGCTCCTCACAGTTGTGCTATTTTCTTCTTATCAGTCATATCCACGATAAATATAAGAAATTAACGGGACCATTTCCTCCCTATCAGTAGAAACCAGAGTTGTCAGGTTATCAGCACAATATCCAGAGTTCAGGTACATGCCATAAATCTTTGCTTGTACTACGATTTCTGAGAGAACTTAGGTGAATGACTCAAAATCAAGTGTCGAAAGTTTATGGTGACAAGTATTCAAAGGGATACGGAGGGGATGATCTTAAAGTAAGGGTTAAGTTAAAGCGCAATTTTAGAAAGGAAATATTTAGGTTGGGAGATTGGATACTATGCATATCCTGTTCCATATATCAAACAAAATTCAACCGAATGTTTTCCAGAGGTTTTGGACACTTTGTAAGATGTGGATGCGTAATTTCAGATACACAGGAGAGTACTACATCTCGAAGAATGACTCTTCTCTACTCTTGGTCCGACAAGACTATTTGCCAGGCTTACAATTCATAGCTATTGGCTTTATATTTCAGCAATAAAATCTATCATCATACCTATTGGACTTTCCATTTTATTGGATGATCCTAACCCTTACAGAGCTTGGATTCTTCTAGAAGTTGACCTTTTATCAGAATTGCCTAACCATGATTAAAAATGTATTGTTCTACATGTTTTTATCAAGGGCATAAAAGATGAGATTTGGTGGCACAACATTGATCATAGTAAAGATGGACAAATGCCTCCAAAACCAGAAGATAAGAGGACCAAGAATTCTGTTGCAGTATGGAAACAAATATACCGCGGGAGATAAGTTGGTATACTACTCAAGAGCATTTGCTGTCTTTGATATCTTACACACCGATAAGAAATGGAACTTGCACCTAACTCAACCCCAAAAGCTAGCTCATGAGGTAAAGATTGTCCACTATCATATAATTAAGGAGACCAAGTCTCCGTCTACAACCGATGTGGGAAACTCAATACGCGCTGCTGCAAGAAATTAGAAAAGAAATTGGACAACACCTCAGTCCCCTCTCTCCTGACCTAATGTACTAATTCAACCATGATGTTACTGACGAATATCATGTGTCTTGCAAAATTTATTAATGAAGACGCATTCTAATAGTGGTTAGATTTCTTGTTTTGTTTTACTGAGTCTTGATACTGAGATATCAACTACACCATCCATGTGAAATTAGCTAACCAGCTATCACGATATTTTAAACTTTGATAGGAAAAAAAGAAAAGCTCATTTTGTGGAAAAAAGAAAAAAGAAGATGTCAACAATAGACTTTATGATCAAAGGTTGGTTGGTGGAGGCATACCTAATACCAACTAAAATGACAGCTATTGAACGGTAAGACTAGACTTACACAGTAGTGTAAGTGATACACGATTTCAGGGATGAACAAATTAACTAAAAGATTTTGGACAACTAAAATCTATAACAGTGCAATATCTAAGTTGGAATGTTTAATTTTTATGCATTGCCCGTGTAAAGTACTCTCACTGTCAAATTATTTACACCCAATTAGGATAACTTTATATATTAAGAGATGATTGATAATTAAAAAAGCGAATAAGTTATCTACAATTGGTTAAACTAGACTGAAAGCGTGAACTTTACACTATCATTGTATATAATTTAAATATATGTATCTACATCGGAGTAACAGTTGTCCTTGTTGTCATGTTCCTTGAGTTAGCTCAAACTAATTAAAATTTTAGCTAATTAGTCATTTAGACACAAGAAAAATAAAACTCCATTGACGAAATGAACCAAATCCATCAGACTAAGTCAAGATTAAGAAGGCAAATCGAGGCGGAAATAGTTCTTAGGAAAACAAGAATATGTACCTGCAGGGGATGGTCTAGATATTGGTAATGGCGGTGAGACGCCAAAAGCAGCAACTGAACAAGAAGCAGATTCATAAGGAGGATCAGGACAAAAGCAAATCGTTTGCTTCATAAAAGCATCATACCCACATCTCCCCCTTGTATCAGTACACTCGCTGCAGGCTTTACTATCCATTTTCCATCTTATATCAAACCCTTCTTGTAGTACTTTTCCCCAACCTGTTGAATTCAAGGATCCTACAGTAGCACCACTCATCTGGATTACAGGAACTGTGACACTAGCATTACACTTCCCTGGGCCTTGAGCCCCCGGCAATACAAAAACATTTTCATATTTGCTATTTCTACAAGCCATTTGATCCATTTCCGCAAAGTTGGGCGAAACAGGACAATCGTATAGGAAGGTCAAGTTTGTATAGCTAGTGGCATAATCAAACAGGGAGTAATCCAGAGTGGTGTTAACTAAATCAACAGGACAAGTTGATTCCATGATATCCTCCCTCATAATTTTTATTGTTTGGGTCGTTGGACGTACGTCCAAAATTCGATATTTGATTTTGTTGATGATCATAGTGGTGCTGCTATCCTGATTGCAGTTGAGTTCAAAACCAGGATAGCCACAGTAGGGAGGATCATTTACACTACGGAAAGGATAACCCAATCCGGTAATATCACCACAGCTATACTTATTTCCACAAGTCTGGTAGAATTCATCAGGATTACTTGAACCTCGAGGGACATGAATTAGTACAAGGGAGGAAAACAGAGTGAGCAAAGAGAACAAGTAAAAGATTTGGGAATTCATGTGGAGGAAATGAGAAAATGGATGTGGCTAGGGAAAGAAGGCAATGGTTTATTAAAATCTATTGTGAGTAGAAAAGTAGGTGGAATGGAAGCATGAAGAAGATGATATACGGAGGAAATTGGGTGATAAAAATGACTTCACTTGATGACTACTATACTTTATTTAATAATGGAAGTCATGGAAAAAAAATTAAGGGAGTCATTGTATCACATTGACTGAAACTAAAGAGTGAAACTAAACTGTAGAGGAAACTAAGTTGCTCTCTTAAAGAAAAGAAAAACCTACCTATTGTCGTTGATTTTTGAATTGGAGAAAGGAAAAAAAGATATCATCTTACCTGTTTCCTTTGTCTTTTAGTGTTTTTTATTTCTATTTTTTGTTTATATATTTATTTATTTTATTTGGGATTAGGAAGTCTACTCGAGAGAGAAGTCAATTGGAAATTACTAGGACATAAGAAAACGATTTGAGGTTTGTTAAGCGTTTCTATCTAATTAGGACAAGTATGTCATGGACTCTCCAACAACCACATTTACTATAATTTGCCTATAAACAACCCGGTTGGTGGCACTTATCAGACTTAGACCGCTTCCTAGTTCATAGATAACTGGTGTTGAGGATTATTTGTCCAAAACATATTAGAACCTTTGTGAATTGAAAAAGAAAAAAGAAAAAAGAAATAGACAGAGATACTCTTTTAGAGATGCACCTGCCAATGTAGCCTGAAATGAAGGAGGAAGAACGGAGAGAAAAGAACAGAGATGCATAGGAAAAGTGATAGACCAGATCAACTCAAAAATATAATGCATCAAATGAAGTGCTTTTGACAAGTGCAAGGAGGACCCTGGTTATAGATGTGGAACCTTGCACAATGCAGACAACAATCAGAAATTTATCTCTAGGAAATAAAATATAAAATCAGGGATAAGATAAGGATCTATACAAGGGATAATATGTAATCTAATTTAGATCACGATAAATATAAAAAATCTACTCTAAAAAGATAATAATCTTATTAAATAAGATAAATTAAAATCTTCTAATTTTTCTAGAATATATATCATCCCGACAGTCTTTCTCACGATCTACATAACAAATATTAGACATTAGGACGCGAAGTAATTTTTTGTGTGGTAATAATGTAAATATCTATATATATATTAAAAGGAGAATAGTGAAGCATGTAGTTAAGCCAAGTGTCAAGCTAAAATGAAACCACTTGGCAATTTTAAGATTTATTAAAAATTTGAATTATAAATGGAAACATATTTAATACTAGTAGTTTAATGAATCTTATACATAATCTAAATAGATCTTAGAAAAATCTAATTTATATATCTATTTTTATATTTCTATTTATATTTGTATCTACATCTATATCTATATCTATATCTATATGTTGATCCAGTCATAGATTTTAGCTAGAAATATGGAGATAAAAATTAATTAAAAACTATAATAAAAAATAAAATATATAAAAATACGTAAATTGAGTCTTATGACTATTTATATTTTGGAGTAAGTTAAATATAAAATAAAACTAAAATTTACTTAAGATGTTAAAGATTTATTGAGTTTAAAATTAAAGAAATTCAAGCAGCAAAATAAGATCTTACATAAAGTATAAAAATTATTTATAAGTTAAGAAAAAAATTAAATAATTAGTAAAAACTATTTTAATAACAAGAATAATAAAGTCATATTAATA
>NW_017670293.1:103481-150618 GCF_001879085.1 Nicotiana attenuata
AATTGAATAATATAATATTACAAAAATAAATAATAAATAGAGAAAAAAATAAAAATTCAGATTTTTATCACAGAGAAAAGGGGTTAAAAACTAATTTAAACTTGAGAGGAGAAGTTTTTTTTTTTATATTGTGATAAGAAAAGTCATAATATGGATAAGTCCACGTAACTCAAGTCTAATAGATAAAATCAAAAACTAAAAATATTGAATAATAAAAATAAATTAGAGATAATGTGAGGATATTTATAATCATACGTTTAGAAAATAAAATAAAGTAAATATACAATACTTAAATATTATTAAAAATTAAATAATTTAAAATTTTCAAGCAATATTTTTAAAACAAAATTAATATTTATTTTATGATTAAAAATTTATATATTTATCTATATTGTATTAAAGAATAGTAGTTGATAATTATATTAAATATAGTTACAAGTTAATGAAAAGTCACATAACGTAATAAGACTATATATTAGATTAAAAAAATAGCAAAATTACGTTAAATTATTAAAAATTTACTATTAGAAATGAAAGGGAAAGACTATTTGAATTTGAGATTAGAAAGTTCTTAAAAGCCAAATCTGTATCAATAGATTACAAAATAAATGCATGTAATACAAAAAATAATTATAAGAAAATTCAATAGATTTGAAACATTATAAAAGAACTTATATATTAATTTTTAGACTAATTCAAAGTTATATTTTAAAATAAAATGTGATATATATGTTCCCGATAGAGAACTATCAAATATAAGAAAAGTATCATACTTCAGTTTGAATTTTTAATTGAATAGAAAATTAAAATTTTGTTTATTTTGAGTATAGGTAAAAAAAATTATGTATAAAGAGGAAAATAGAGATAGTGTGAGGATACTTATATTTTTAAATTTATCCAAAATAAATAAATTAAATTATTAAATAGTATTCAAAAATATTATTAATAGATTTAAATGAAGAAAGAGATTCGAGTAAGTGGATAATAGTGTAAAAATACATTAAATTTCAAGAATAATTTTTTTTTACATTTATTGACGATTATTAAAAGGGTAATAAACAAGATTAATAAAAGATCACATTATAGTATAACAATATTAATTAATAAATAATGCAAAAACTATAAGCAAGGAAAAAAAAAAGAAAAAAATTATGTCTAAAAATGTAGAAGGATAAGAATATTTGAATTTGAGATAAAAAAATATAAGAATTTTGTTTAAATAATATAATTTAATATGCTCAAACAAGACAGATCACAATGTTACATGTATAATACTCTTTAATATTGACCGTAAAATATAATACAAGTGTCAAAATCAAGGGGTTGGGTTATTACATATATAGAAAAAGAAAATAAATTATCCACTATGAGATTTGAAAAATGGTTTCATGTCCTGCTTCTTAATTAATATCAAATAATTGTTTATAATTTATATATAGAAGGTTTAATTTAAGGTTATTTGCACATATTTTAAATAACCCAACTCAAAATTTGATATGCTTTATGTCCGCGCATCGCGCGGGTACTAATACTAGTTACCATTAACAACAAACTCCAATACACCTACAAAGCACCTAAATTCCATAGCCATCTTCCTTGAAGAGTACTATGAGAGATAGGCCTCAACAAAGCTAACTATACAAGAAGTTTCTGAAGTAATCCATGACAGCACCGTGCTTTCTCAGACAACCTAAAAAGTTCTATGCTATCTATAAACTCCTTCACACAAAGTATTTTACTTAGGAGGAAAATGGACCAATCTAATACACTATGAAGCAACAAAATTACCCAACTAATGATAGGTTCCTTGATGATAGGCTATAATTGCGTATTTTAGTCGATTATTACACTCTAATTTACTGCACTTTAGTTGAGTTTGCGCTTTAATCGCTAGTGTTTTGCACTAATTATGTGTTTTATGCCTTGTAGGAGTGATTCCGAGCTATATAGATGTTATGGAATGAATTTAAGTGATTTGAAACTTTGAAGTCTGAGTAAAAGCTCAAGAAATTAAGGCGGGATCGTGTTCGGGGGTCAAATTTGATAGTTGAGAACATTCCTCTTCTTCCAAATTAGTGAAAGAGACCCTTACTTGATTCTTTCAAAGAACTAAAAGCGAAGTACTACAAAGAAATTTCGAGGTACCTCATAGAAGTTCAATTTTGACATGAACATGCCCGTAAAGTGTCCAAAACTCTATTTAGTGTTAAAGTTAAACTCACATGCTTAAATATAATAATGATACTTTGAATATATATAATCGCGTCATCGAACTATTATTCTCTCTGTTTCAATTTATATAAACCTAATTCTTTTTTAGTTCATGCCAAAAAGAATAACTTATTTCTATATTTGAAAATATTGTGCAATGATTTATAACCACACGAAAATATATGTGCCTCATTTGATACAACAAGTTTAAAAGTCTTTTTTAAAACGTTTTGTCAATCAAATAGGTTCACATAAATTAAAATGGATTGAATAATATTCAACTCGAATTAGACGATGTGCCCCGAGTATTGGTTGCCCTGCCTCGAGGCTCCAACTAGTAAAAGGAAGACAACAGATAAGGAACTGGGCTTTCCTGAAACCCAAAAGAAAAAGGAATTGGGCTTCTAATCTTCACTCTGAATAGGTGCTAGTTTAACAACCCAGGTCCATAGAAGCCCAGGTGCTAACATTAGTATGGAATTGGAAGAAATTGATTGGGGGCCACAGTTACATTTTCAAGTCCATTTTGGCACTGCGAATGATAGTAGCAAACAAGTCGGGCTAGCCAGTTTTCAGACTGGTCATTCAAAAATAGTCAGCATTTACAAAGTCATTAAAAAATACCCACTATTTTGCTGTAACACGGAAAGTTCCAGTATAATATACTGGAGATCGGTGCACGTGTGTATGAATTTCCAGCATATTATGTTGGAACTCCTACACGCGGAAAGTTCAAGTATAATATACTGGAGTAATTTTCTAGATTTCGAACAGTATTTTCGTTTAGATTTATCTTTACATGAAAAGTGGCTAAATTTTGATTACTTTTCAAACTATGACTATTTTTGAATGACCACTTGTGAATCTAGCTATTTTAGAATTTCTCCGGCAAACAGGAGGTGTTCAACTTTAAGTAGACAAAGTATTGTGTAAATTGGGTTGGAAATCCTTATCTACGCACCGCTCTTCGTTCAGTGACATGCCAAATACTGACGTGACATTACCAGCCGCCACCTCTCTCCCAACGCTCAACTTCCCCAACCATAATAAATCTTTAAATGGAACGTGGGAATTAATTAGTAGGAGAAAATCCATACTCTTCGTTGGTATCTCGAATCGAGAGACTGGAAACGTTGAGAACCACAAATTAGTAGAATAAATTCCTTTCGGCTTCTACTGTGAAAAAGAATATAATATCTCTCGACTTCATTTAATATTACACTATTACTCTTCCAAGAGAATTAATAAGATAACTTTTTTTGTTATTAAGTGATTTGACTCTCATATTTGAAATATGTTATTCTTGCTTTTTATTAAAGTTGAAAAATAAGACTAGAAGTTGCAGGGTTTCATTTTATACAAAAGCGTTTAGTGCAGTGCACCGGTTCAAATATCTTTGAGGTGTTTTTCCTCTACTTCCTTTTTCTAGCTAGTTCCTATTCACCCTAAAAAAATCTCAAACAAATGCCAAAATATTCGAGTGGAATTTGGTCCAAGCATTGGATACGCAACTATCATCATTTTTTGTAATAACACTATCTGTTGCACTTAATCATAGTATAGAACTTAAGATTTTAACTTAAATTATCTGATAATGTAAAAATTTTACCATCACAGTTGTTAACATATTATACGTCTAACTAGTTTCAGTTATTACAGCAAGTAAGATGGAATTATCTTTAAGATGATTAAAAATCAAAATTAATGGCAGGGAAATGCAGAGCTTAAGAAGGCAAAGGCAAAACGTACCCGACGGTGTAGCAAGGGATGAAAGCGGACTACTTTTTCCAGTTCCAGGGGAACCTGAACCAGCTGCTGGAATTCCACTGGTGCAAGCGTTTGACCAAGAAGAAGAAGAAGAAGAAGATTGATGATCAGGGCACAAACAACTAAACCGTTTCGCACCAGCATCAAATCCACAACTTCCCCCAAACTTTTCACATTCCTTACAAGGACTGGAATCCACTTTCCATTTCAAATCAAACCCCTGTTCCATCAACTTCTTCAAATCCCTAAAATTTCCAATTATTCCTCCAGACGAATAGTACTCCTTACGAGCTGGTACAACTATACTAGCATGACATGTCCCATCTCCGTGCAAATCGTTCTTATAACTGATTCCGTTTATCGCACAATTAAACGACCCACCGGAAGGTGCAATTCCAGTATTTCCGGCCCAAGGAGGGCACACGTAATTAACCGTGACATTCACTAAGCTCAAAGCATACTCGAATATATTGGAATCCATTGTCGTGTTAAATTGACAAATCCCTTCTACTAGATCTTTTCTAGTAACTGTTATAATTTGGGCTTCCATTTTAATATCGAGAACCAAGTAATTTACGTTTGAAATTTGCATTATGGTGCTACCTTCATCTTCACATTGAAGCTCGAATCCAGGATAACCACATTCCTTTGGTCGATCATTTCCCCAGAAAGGGTAACTAATCCCAGTTAAGTTTCCACAGTTGAAGGATTTGCCGCAGCTGGCAAACCACTGGTTTTCTAGGGAAGAAAGAGGAGGAAGATGAATTAAGAATAAGAGTAGTGTGGAAGCTAGAAATTGAAAGGAGAGAAGGCCTTCCATGTCGAACGCCCAGAGACAAATTGTTGCACCGAGTAGTTAGCTAGTAATACGTAGGCGTATAGAAAGAACAAAATGGCGGCCGAATTTATAAGTAAGATATTAGAACGCTCCGTTGACCGGTTATCTGTAGTTATTTTTCATCTTATCTAATATTGTAAACTTTTTTATGCTTTGGAGTGTCTAGAGACTAGAAGTTAAACTCCTTAAGGATTTATGTAACTTATGCACATGACACTATTTTAATCTATTGTAACATATTAAATCCCTTATTTGTGGATTACATACTAATTTCACTTATTATAAGTTATTACTTGTATTTACGTTCTAGATGATTAGATAGTGCAGATTTACATTGCAAATGAATATAGATTAAATTATTTCAGAAAAATATGATGGACTTTTTCTTAAATGTTATTGTAATAACTTAAGTTAAATAATTAATAATTGCATATTTATGTGATATTTAGTAGTATGGGTGATTTAGAACGGAATTTAACTGCAACATGTTTATATATGTAATAATAGAATGGGACCTACGATTAATTCCTAATTACATCACACTCTCATACAACGGTGTAATATTTCTAGTTGGCAAAATATATAAATGCCCATCCAAGTTGTCTACAACGGTCATTTGAACACCTCAACTAACCTATTATCAAGTAGACACCTCAAATTATTTTTCAGTGTATGTCTTAAACCCTTCAAATTGACATGACAAAATGTCTGTACTACACTCGTGTTGCAGTAAGTGAAGCTTTCAAAATTGTGTTTATTTCTTTTCTTTTTTAATTTAACTGGTGGAGCCCACTTTTCCTCACTCTTTCTTCTCTAAAATTTTCTTCCGCTATTCACTGCACCTTAACCCACCATTCTCAACACCACAACTTTACCATGATAGTGAATGTGCAAAACAGTAGCAGCCATTGAAAACCCCGGCACGTAGACGCCATTGAAAACAGTAAAAGCTATTCACTGCACAAGTTATTTTCATCCAGTCCCAAGAGGCAAAAATTGGTGGTGAAACAGTGGTGTCTTCAGCTACAATTAATGGAGCGCCGGAACAGATTTTTCGACAAAAATCCAGCTAGCAAATAAGGTCAATGAACAATGACGCTACTGCCACGGTTACAACGGCTACTTCAAAAACCCGACTCAGAAGCAAAAATAACAGACCCCATAAATTCAAAATTTTGCAGCAACATGGACGATAAACAGGAAGTGGTTCATGATTGTTGTCGGCGCCCATGGCTATTACCGGCGTCAGTGGCTGTTTGGAAACGGCTGAAGGACTTCGATGAGGAAAGGGCCGTTTGGACAGAAGCAGCGACGCCTCGGAGATGAGGTTGGACAACTGGAATTCTTAGGGGGGATTAAGGTCTGCTCTTGGTTGAAGAAGAAGAGGGGGCGGCTGGGAGGGGTCTAGGTCTCTAGGGTTTATTTATTATTATTGCTTTTTTTTGTTTGTTTTTGTTTTATAATAGGTGGCAAACTTTTTAATTAAAATTACACATGGCATTTTCTCATTTGTTCATTTGACATAAATCCGAGAGTGTATTTCACGCGAGGTGGGCTGACGAGGTCCGTACTTTATTGAAGGCTTGAAGTGTTCAACTGAAAATGGGGTCAGTTAAGGTGTCTGGCTGACCGTTGAGGACAACTTCAAGGGGCCGTTTATGTATTTCGCCTTTCTAGTTTTGTATATAACTTTAAACAAAGTACACTTGTATTTTCGGGTGTGTGGTGGTGGTGGGTGATGGGGGGTGGGGGTGGGGGGGCATAGTATAAAGTAATAGATTGTTCTTAATTTTTTCCAAAATACAAACTCATGTTTAATATTTATTTACTTGTTATTTGTTTTTGGGTGTGTTAGATTAGTTAGCGCTTGATGGCTTGTTGAATCAACAAAGATCAAAATCCCTATTCTTTTTGGGAATCTACCAGTTATGTCCACTTATAAGTAGCCCATTAGAAAAATTGGTCAACTCATAAAATATTACTAATATTATCCAAATGTTACTAATAATAGCCAATTAGCTATTTGTAGCAAAAAATGTCAATTTTTGCTTTCTTTTGAGTCAGTGTAATTAGAATAGGCTGGGTACATCTTAAGGAGCTTGAATCTAAGTTCTAGGATGATTTGGTGAAGGGAATTGAAAATTCGAAGTAAAAACTGAACATGAAAAAAAATGATATGTGTATCACACTGTCTATCAATTGTGTATCATATATGTATCAATCATGTATACATGTATTGATGTTCTAAACGTCAATACCACACAAGAGGTGGGTGATACCCAATTTTCGCTCTAGAAGAACTTGGTTCTTCTAGGTGTACTTACTACTACTGTTTGCGGAATTAAAAGTTCATAAAATAAAGAACTCAGAGATTTTTACGTGGAAAACACCTGGCTCAAAAGGTGAAAAAACCACGACCTACTACTCAGTAGGATTTTCCCAAACTTCCACTAAAATCACTGAGCCAAAAACCGCATTTACAAAACTCTTGTAAACCTAAGGATTAAACTCTAATCCCAGTGTGGCACACAGCCTCAACTGCTGCGACACTTTCAAGTTAACTCTAACTTGAATACTCAAAGTACCTAATACAATTGCTTTTATGAAAGCTGGAAAGGTACAACTTTAAACCACATACTACAATTGAACTAGAATAAGAATAAACACAATAGAATTGGTTCTTCTATCTTGTCCAAGTAGCTTCAGGAATGCACACTTGAATCTCACATAAATTGCTTGCAAAATTGCCTCGCTCTTTTGCTCTCAATTTAGTTTTACTTATGCGTTTGTGCAACACCTGTAAAAGAGAACAATCATTGTTATTTAATGAGTTAGTAATCAGAGTTTGATTGAGACTCAATTGCTGATCCTTTGTCGAATTTGAGTCCTACAACAATACAAACTCCAACCCTTATCCTTGATCCGGATTAAGTTCTCTTCACATTAGGAGACTTCATCTCCTCATCCTTTATGCAACCTTTTCGATCAATTCAGAAGATATTGCTGCTTGATCCTTGAGACTTATCTTCTTCACGTGCATCTCACATGTATAAGTAGATAATCACTGTGTCTCACATGATGAACCTGGTCCATGACTGAGTTCATTTGTCAATCTTCAAAACTTCATCTGAACTTGGACCAACAAATTCCCCTTTTTTGATGATGACAAACTCTGTGCTTTTACTGATTAGAGAACCTGTGGAACTCAGCTTAATTATCAACACTTTAACTTAGAAATCTTAACTTATCATTAAGGACCAGGTTTTAATCAGGTTATAAATATCACTTTAGTTCAGAATACAAAGTAAAGCACAATATCTCTTCCCCCTTTTGTCATCATCGAAAAGTTGCATATATTGTGAGCCCAGATATTAATAATTACTCATGACCACTGGGGCAACTACAAGTGAAAACATGGTTTAATTAATCAACAACCAGCAAACAAAATAAACTATTAAGATCAGAATCTGCAATAGAACAAGAGAAATAGCAAATTGTCATTGATTATAGATGCCTCCATACACAGACCACAAAAAGAAAGAAAAAACTCCCAACCATGAGCAAAAAGCAAAAAAAATCCCTAACTGGGTCACTGGGGGGGGGGGGGGGTCTAGACTGGTTCAAAGATAGGGACTGGACATCCTAGGGCTTGGAGGAACTAGAGGGCTGGGTTTGGAGAAGGTTGAGCATATTTTGAAGCATTCCATCACTCTTTTCCTTTTCCTTTTCTAGCTCAGATTTAAGGCCATTTCTCTCATTTTCCAGTTCAGCAATACGGGCCTGGAGCCTAGCAATTTCAGCATCTTTTGTTCCACATTCTTGAACCAAAGCCCTAACCTTGCTATTCACAGGAGTCTTCAGAGATGAACCAGGTTCAACTGGGGTGGCATCCACTGGATAGTCACAAGCCATAAGAGTCTTGACACCAAAGTGCTCCTTGCTTGATGCCATTTCCCACCTCTTCAAAGGCACATTTAGCCTTTCTAGGACAGTAGTCAATAGGAACCCATATGGTGTGGCATGAGCTTTGGAGCCATTGATGACTCTATCCAGTAGTTTGACAATAAAAGCAGGCCAGTTTATCTGCATTCCTCTCACAAGGCACTCCATGAGGACCAAGTCCATGTAATTGGCAGTGTGCCTTCTCTCCTGCCTTGGCAGCAAGCATTTGTTCACAAACTCAAATAGCACCTTGTGCTCTGCCCTCATCTCACTCTTCTGAACAAACCTTGCTTCAGGCACATCTTTAGCAGTTGCAGAATCACAAAAGTTTCTGGTGATTTGGAGTGCAGTAGGAAGAGAATCCAGACAAGGCCACCTTTGCCTAGTGTAATCATCATATTCCACACTGGGAATGTCTAGAATCTCACCCAATTTAGGTGCATCAAAATGCACCTTTACTCCTTTCACCATGCTGGTGACAACCCCATTCTTGACAGTGGCATTGGCCATGAACTCAATCAGCTCCTTCCTGGCCAGTTTCCCATCCAATTAAAGGACCATGTCCTTCCATCCTTGTGCAGCTAGGGCATCCACCAATCTTATCATACCTGGCTCCTCCAGGTCTTTCAACAACCTGCCTTTCAAGATCTTTCTCCTGCCAAAAATGGCAAATCTATCTTGTTCTTTCTCAGACTCCTCCTCTTCTTCTTCTCCACTCCATTCTTCTTCTTCTTCAATAATTTTCTTTTGTTTTCCCTTCACAACAGACCTAGTTCTTTTAGACAACGAGGACTCAACAGATACAGGTACAGAGGATGACTTCTTGGTTGAAGTCTTGGAACTCTTTGGTTTGGGTGTTGGGACCTTTTCAGTTGTTCCTATTTCTTGATGGACCAGATCCATCTCTTCTTCTTCTTCTTCTGCAACCTCAACACTCTCCACAATTTTTGCCTTTCCTTTTTCCCTCTTTTTCTTCTTGCTTTCTTCCAGTGCTTTCTGCAACTCTTCCTCACGTTGTTTGACCCTGCTTCTAGTTGCTCTTCCCTTTGAAGGGACAGTAGACTTAGGAGATGACACTTTGCTTTTCTTTGTTGGCTTGGAAGCAGTTGGAGCTTTTAGGCAAGAAGCCTTGCGCTTCTTTGGGTCATAGCTGGCCCCAACCTTCTTCAAGATGTCAGCTAAGGTTTCTTCAACAGATGAACCAGGTTCATCTTGTTGTTTACTCAAATGAACAAGACCTTCAGCAGCCTCCCCAGGGCCACTTCCCCCTGACTTGTTGCCACTCTCCTCTACCCCTCCACAGATTGCAAGAATTTTGTCTTTCCTTTTCTTTCCCTTTCTACTAGACTCAGCCTCCTTTACATCTTTCAAAGGACCAACCAAAACAAACCTATTTTCTTCCTTTTCTATCACATCAGAAAATACAAAACAAGTATTAACCTCACAAGCGGTTTCTTGATTTTCGTCAGTATCAGAAGACCCATGTTTTTCTCCTTCACTGGCACAGATAAATGCTTCAGACTCAGAACTTGAGTCGGATTCTTTAGCAGGACTTTCCTTCTTCTGACTAGCCTTCAATTTTTCATTTAGAGCTTTCCTCAAAGCTCCAGAAACTACTATTTTTCTGGCTAGCATTTTTTGCCTACGAAAACTAGGTTTTGGGTTTTCAACAGGAGGAGTAGATGAGGATGTATTTGAGGGAGACACTGGTGGGGGAGTTCCAGGGTTATCTTGAGGATTTGTCATGGTGAATGATTTCTGGAGAATTTTGGGGATTTTTGGAAATTTCGGAGAGAAAGAGGATGATCAGAACTTGGGAGAGATTAATGACGGTTATGGACTAAAGAGAAGGATGTGGAGTGTATTTAAAGAGGGTTATCATTAAATGCAGTAACGACAACCTTTTTGCAGTAGTCAATCAGGAGTCTAATCACTTTAGAATTCTGGTCTCTTAGTGATTAATGGGCGACGCTGTTTTTTAGACAAGAATCCCATTTTCTTTAGAGTTATAGGAGAATGAAACTGGTTCAATGCTCAACGGATATAATTTCTGGGAGTTTGGTGAAAATAGGACTTCTGCTCATGATTGAAAAATTAATCTTTCTAATTATGCTAAGTATAGAAAACATAGCTGAACTTTCTCATAAGCATATACTGATGAACCAGGTTCTTCAAGTAGAATTCCCTTGAACATGCCTCAAATGTCATAATAGAAAAACTTAGTAAGAGATTAGTGAGTCATATATACACATATCACAGGAGTATACTGATTAAAGTATGAGACTGAGTAAGGATCAATCTAGTTAGTTACACAAAGTTGAAACTTCTAACCAAATTTTTTTTTTCATTGCATTCTGAACTGGACCTTTTAGGTGATCTTAATCATCCCTAATTCCAACCTGTTCCTTTCAAAGTTTTCTCTACTCAGTGCTTTAGTGAAGATGTCAGCTATTTGTTTATTAGTAGCACAAAATGCTATTGAGATCAACCATTTCTCATAGTTATCTCTTAGGAAGTGGTGTCTTCTATGTGCTTGGTCCTTTTATGATGAACAGGGTTCTTTGTCATACTTATAGCACTAGTGTTATCACAGAATATTGGTATACATCCCACTTCAATTCCAAAATCTACCAGCTGTTGTTTGATCCATAGCAATTGTGCACAATAAGAAGCAGCAACAATATATTCAGCTTCAGCAGTAGATAGGGCTACTGAATTTTGCTTTTTGGTAGCCCATGATACAAGACATGAACCAAGGAAGTGTGTCATACCTGAGGTGCTCTTCCTATCAACTAGGAAACCTGCATAATCAACATCAACATATCCTACTAGATCAAAATTACTACCTTTAGGATACCAAAGGCACAGATCAGTGGTTCCTTTTAGATATCTCAGTATCCTCTTGACAGCAGTCAAGTGAGACTCCTTTGGATTTGCCTGAAAACGAGCACGAAGTCCTACATTGAAAACAATGTCAGGTCTGCTAGCAGTGAGATACAAGAGTGAACCAATCATACCCATATACAACTTTTGATCAACTGATGAACCAGGTTCATCAACATCTAATTTAGTGGCAGTTGTAATAGGTGTGTCTATTTCTTTGGATTCCTCCATTTTAAACTTTTTGATTAGCTCTTTTGTATACTTCCGCTGATGGATCATGGTTCCATTTGGACTTTGTTTGATCTGTAAGCCTAAGAAGAAGTTAAGCTCACCCATCATGCTCATTTCAAACTCACTCCCCATTAATTTTGCAAAGTCCTTACTTAGCTTGTCAGTGGTGGCCCCAAAGATTATGTCATCAACATAAATTTGCACAACAAGGAGATCCTTACCTTTTTCCCTTAAGAATAAGGTACTATCTATTTTAACTCTCTTGTAACCATGCTCCAGCAGGAATTTTGACAATCGTTCATACCATGCTCTTAGGGCCTGCTTGAGTCCATAGAGAGCCTTGTCCAGCTTGTACACATGCTCGGGACATTCCTTACTCTCAAACACTGGAGGTTGTTTCACAAACACTTCTTCTTTTAGATAGCCATTTAGGAAGGCACTTTTGACATCCATCTGATGAAGAGTAAATTCCATATGTGCGGCAAAGGCTATGAGAAGTCTGATTGCCTCTAGTCTTGCAACTGGAGCAAAAGTCTCATTATAGTCTATGCCCTCCTCCTGGCTGTAACCTTGGACCACCAATCTTGCCTTGTTCCTTGTAACTGTTCCATCTTCATCAAGTTTGTTCCTGAAGACCCATTTTGTACCAATGACTGATCTGTCCTTGGGTCTTGGTACTAGGTGCCAAACTTGACTCCTTTCAAACTGGTTAAGCTCATCCTGCATTGCATTCACCCAATCTGCATCCTGCAAAGCCTCAACAACATTTTTAGGTTCAATTATAGATAGAAAAGCATCAAAAGCACACAGATTCTTTAATTGTGATCTGGTTTTAACTCCAGATGTTGGATCAATGAGAATGTTCTCAATGGGATGAGAACTTTGATACTTGTGAGGTTTCACAACCAACTGGCTTCTGCTAGATGTTTCTGCTATTTGCTGAGGAACAGGATCATGAACGGGTTCCTTCAATAAGTTTATCTCAATTCCTCTTTGATTTCTTCCCCCTGTCAGGTTGCCCTGTATGGAAGAACCTGTTCCATCACCTATTCCTTCTTTTGGTGCCACTTTAACCTGAGCTGAGGCTTCAGTCAAATCCTTTACCAATCCAATGGCTTCATCTTCATGTTCATGTCTCTCAGAAAGAATGTTAGTTTCATCAAATACTACATGTACACTTTCTTCTACACACAAAGCTCTTTTATTGAACACTTTATATGCTTTGCTATGTGAAGAATATCCCAAGAATACTCCCTCATCACTTCTGGGATGAAACTTACCTAGGGTAATCTTTTCCATTATTGTGCACATAGCACTTGCAACCAAATTGCCTAAGATGGAATATGTTTGGTTTTGTCNAAGTAACTCGTAGGGAGTTTTCTCAACAAGAGGTCTAGTCATGCATCTATTTATTATGTAACATGCAGTGTTTACAGCCTCTGCCCAGAAGTTGTGAGGCAATTTACTAGAGAGTAGCATGGTTCTAGCCATATCCTCAAGAGTTCTATTCTTTCTTTCAACTACTCCATTTTGCTGAGGGGTCCTAGGGGCAGAGAAATTATGATCTATACCATTTTCATCACAGAATTCAGCAAACTTTGAGTTTTCAAATTCAGTTCCATGATTAGACCTAATGGAGGCAAGTTGATTTCCTAATTGTTTCTGAGTTTTTCTAACAAATGCAGAAAACATGTCAAATGCTTCATCTTTGGAGGTTAGAAATAGAACCCAGGTAAATCTAGAATAATCATCAACTAGCACCATTACATATCTCTTTCCACCTCTGCTCATGGTTCTCATTGGACCATATAGATCCATATGGACCAGGTCCAACGACTTGGTTGTACTTACCATTTTCTTGCTTTTGAAGGATGACCTTACCTGCTTCCCCCTTGCACATGCCTCACAAACTTTGTCTTCCTTGAACTTGATATTAGGTAACCCTATCACCAAGTCTTTAGAGACTAATTTGTTAAGCTGATTTAGACTTGCATGACCAAGTCTTTTGTGCCACAGGAGGGGATCATTAACCAACACACTTAAACAAGTGAGTTCATTTTCTGAAAGAGTGGACAAATCTACAATGTAAATATTGTTAACTCTTTTTCCCTGCAAAACAATCTTGTCAGTGGTAAGGTTAATCACAAAGCATTTGGTGGAGGTAAAAGCCACAAGGTTACCTCCGTCACACAGTTGTGACACACTTATTAGGCTATATTTCAAGCCATCTATCAAGTAGACATTCTCTATGGAATGAGAATCTGTTTTGCCTACCTTTCCAACCCCAATGATCTCACCTTTCTTTCCATTTCCAAAGGAGACATTACCTCCCTTTAAGTTCTCAAGTGAAAGGAACTGGTCCTTGTCCTCAGTCATATGTTTTGAGCAGCCACTATCCATGTACCATATTTGGCTCCTCCCTTTCACTTGGACATGCAAAAGGAAATCAGGGGTTATTCTTAGGAACCCAAACTAGTTTGGGTCCCTTTCTATAAGCAAAAGGGTGAATCAAATTCCTTCTTGCCCATCCAGGCAGCTTATTTTTTTCTTGAACAAAAGCTTTGTTCTTTTGACTGGCTTGTTCTTTTGCCTTACATTCATATTTGTAATGGCCAGTCTTACCACAGTGTGTGCAGATTTTATTTTCAGGAAGTGTGAGGTACTTGCTTTTAGGATCCCATTTTGGAGCTTGAGTCCCATAGCCAAGTCCTCTTTTGTTGCTACTGTGATGCTCTTGCAGCCAGGAGAGTGATCAGAAGCCTTGTTCCACTTGCAAGTTCTGTCTAGTTCATGTTTCACCTTTCCTAGATCTTCCTTTAAGCCTTTGATGAATTCATCTTTCTTATACAATTCATCTTTCATTTTCCCAAATTTTCTTCTAGAGTGAGATATGTGTGATCAGTTTTCTTCTTTCCTGTTCCTAATTTCAGTTTTAGGTTTTCAGACCTAAGTTCTAGGACACTGCTGTCAAGTTCAAGAACCTGGTTCTTCAACTCAGCATTTTTGTTATCACTCTCATTTGCCCTAGACTCTAGACTGTTGCATTTTGCTTTTAGGATCACACATTTTCTAGATAGAACTTCCTTCTCATTGTTAATTATTTCAGATTCATCAATGAAATCTAGTAATAGCTCAGCCAACTTTTCTTTAGACAAAAAATTTAATCTTGTCTTTGAGATGAAGAATACTTACCTCTTGTTCATCATCTGATTCTCCAATGTCCATCGATGCTTGCTCTTCTTCGGCTTCAACTTCTGAGTCTTCATCTGAGGTTTCTCCCCAAGCAGCAACCATAGCCTTGGTTGAACCTTTGTTTCTTTTTGGTTGAACCTGTTCCTTCTTCCTGTTCCTTCGTTCAGTTCTTTCTTTCTTCCACTCAATTTCCCATTGAGGGCAGTTTTTGATCATGTGATCAGTCTTACCACATTTGTAGCAACCCTCATTGGTCTGTTTCTCAGGAGCTCTTGTCTTGTTGAAGGTTGTACCTCTTGAAGAACCCTTTTCTCTCATCAGGTACTTTTTAAAATCTCTAGTGATCATAGCCATCTCATCATCTTCCAGATCTGAACCTTCAGCAATTCTGAGAGCTAAGTTTCTCTTCTTCTTGGGTGTATCCATCTTCATGGTTTGCCTTCTCATTTCATAAGCAGTCAAATTTCCAATCAGTTCATCCAGTCTGAGAGCAGCAATATTCTTAGATTCCTGAATAGCAATGATTTTGCTTTCCCATGTGACTGGCATAACCCTTGTCAGAATTTTCTCAACCTTGTCTTCTTCAAGAATAATCCTTCCAAGAGACTTAAGTTCATTTGTCAGTGTAGTGAACCTAGTATACATCTCCTGGATAGTTTCTCCTTCCTTCATAGTAAAATTCTCATATTGAGAATACAACAATGTTCCTCTTGATCTTTTCACTTGAGGTGTTCCTTCATGGGCCACTTGCAAAGTGTCCCGTATCTCCTTAGCAGTAGTACAGCTTTGGATCCTACTGTACTCATCTGGACCTAGTCCACACATCAGCCATTTCTTGGCCTTAGCATTTTTCTCCCACTTTCTCAGATCTTCAGCAGTACAGTCAGCCCTTGTCTTTGGCACATCAACTCCTTCAGCATTCTTCTTTGTGGTTGCTAGGGGACCATCAGTGACTATGTCCCAGAGTTCATAGTCTTCCCCCTATGATGTGATCTCTCATCCTGTTATTCTACCAAGAATAGTACTGACCATTGAAAAGTGGAGGTCTAGCAGTGGATTGCCCTTCCCAGTTCCCAGGTGGTGCACTCATGTTGATCTTTTCCTAAGGTGTTAGCCTCTTCAAGGATAACCTGCTCTGATACCAATTGATGTTCTAAACGCCAATACCACACAAGAGACGGGGGGGGGGGGAGGTAATTTGTGTGGTACCCAATTTTCGCTCTAGAAGAACCTGGTTACTTACTACTACTGTTTGCGGAATTAAAAGTGCATAAAATAAAGAACTCAGAGATTTTTACGTGGAAAACACCTGGCTCAAAAGGTGAAAAAACCACGACCTACTACTCAGTAGGATTTTCCCAAACTTCCACTAAAATCACTGAGCCAAAAACAGCATTTACAAAACTCCTGTAAACCTAAGGATTAAACTCTAATCCCAGCGTGGCACACAGCCTCAACTACTGCGACACTTTCAAGTTAACTCTAACTTGAATACTCAAAGTACCTAATACAATTGCTTCTATGAAAGTTGGAAAGGTACAACTTTAAACCACCTACTACAATTGAACTAGAATAAGAATAAACACAATAGAATTGGTTCTTCTATCTTGTCCAAGTAGCTTCAGGAATGCACACTTGAATCTCACATAAATTGCTTGCAAAATTGCCTCGCTCTTTTGCTCTCAATTTAGTTTTACTTTTGCGTTTGTGCAACACCTGTAAAAGAGAACAATCATTGTTATTTAATGAGTTAGTAATCAGAGTTTGATTGAGACTTAATAGCTGATCCCTTGTCGAATTTGAGTCCTACAACAATACAAACTCCAACCCTTATCCTTGATCCGGATTAAGTTCTCTTCACATTAGGAGACATCATCTCCTTATCCCTTATGCAACCTTTTCGATCAATTCAGAAGATATTGCTGCTTGATCCTTGAGACTTATCTTCTTCACGTGCATCTCACATGTATAAGTAGATAATCACTGTGTCTCACATGATGAACCTGGTCCATGACTGAGTTCATTTGTTAGTCTTCAAAACTTCATCTGAACTTGGGCCAACATGTATACATGTATGTGAGATACATGCGTGATACATGTTTGATACATGTGTCGCGGAAGAATTTTTTGAACTTGATTTGATTACGAGTTTTGATACAAAATCAGTCCAAATCAACTCCAATCTTCCTCAAATTTTGTATTTTGACTTATCTATATGTTTCAATGAATTTCAACTATACTCATGGAAAAAGATCCTTTTTTGCTTTGAGAGAAAGAACCTTATTTATTTGGTTTTCAATTTTTATATGTGTTTGGGTAGTTTTGGTAAGTGTATGACTAATGGCTAAAAGTTAGTAAGTTGAGACTTATTTGGACATTTGTGTAAGTTTAGTGTTCCTTTTTTGTCCTCTTCCTTTTATTTGGGAAGAAATTAAAAAATAAATATTTTTGACTTCTGCTATTAGATTAGCCACTATTTGAAACGGAATAATAGGAAAATATCCGCTCTTTAATTGGAAATTAAAATTTGAATAAAAAAACCCTCTTCCATTTGTTATGGGCGGGAAGAACTTGTTGCCGTAGTGTGTGTCTGTGCTACTCAACTGGCACACCACCGATAACCCTCCACAACTAAAAAAGGGGCACTACCAAATGGTCTCCACAGTTTCCTTAATGTCGAGATTTGATTATCCAACGCTCTCCCGGCAAGACATCATCGCTGTATTAGCCGAATCTCAATTAGCCATCGTCTCCGACCACGATCTCCTTAAACCCACTCCCGACTTCGTCATCAACCTCTACTCCACCGTTCTTCTCCATGTCGACTCTCTCCAGTTCAGTACATTTCTTCCACCCCAGCCTCCCCACCTCGGGCAAAAGCCCTAATCCTTTTCATTATTTTTCTGATTTTTTTTTTTTTTTGGTTGCTAGGGAAGATGATGACCAGGTGGATTTTTCAGCTCTGGAGCACCTAGAGAACCCGGATGTTCATGTGGACTCGTTTCGGATCATGAATTTGTTTCATAAGATACGGGAGACGTTGACTACTTTAGATTGTCCCGAGCCATTTACTCTCAGGGATATAATCAAGCCTGACCCTGAACGCACCAGGTTCTTTGTTGGTGCCATGCTCAATTTTTCTCTTCACAGGTTCATTTCTCTCTCCCGTTCTTTTTTTTTTCTGGAACAACTGTAGCCAAATTTAATTCGTTTTATTAGTGCTGAGGCAAACATATGATTTTTCTTCTTAATATGTCCTTGATAAATATAGGGACACTAAATTAAGTGCTATAAGTCCGATTGTGGAAGAGCTGACTCTCATTGATGAGCAACGACGAGCTTTGGAGGCTAGAATATCTGAGGTATCTCAAGTTGTAAAAACTTTTTGACTGGAAGCTTGTTTCTCAGAGTTGCTCTTGAGTTACTTACACTGTGCCTCGCAGATAGATGAAGAGATTGCAGAATATACTGAATCAAGAGAAAGGGAGATGCCTCTGGTTCAAGAAATAGAGTCTAATGTTAAGGAACTGAGGCAAACCATTTCTGGTCTTAACAATCACCAAATGTCCTTGAAAGCCTCATTAAAAAAACTTAAGGAGAGGACTAAAGAGATGGATGAGAAGGTTAGTTGTTTGGGCTCCTTCTAATATCATATTTTCTTCACGAAGTGCTGATTGTCATGGTGTTGCCTTACTTTACTTCTTACGTTTTCAGGGTTCTTTTTAGTCCCGTCAAAGATTTATATGCTAGTAGAAAATGTAGAGAACTTCTACTACCTTTTATTTTTATTTTGTATAATATTATTATGAGATGAGTTTAAATGAAGCGACATGGTCAATGGGGATTGGTATTACCGACCACAACTTACTTCTAATTGAAATGTAGTTTTGATTGTATAATAGTAGTGTCTGCGCATCTTATACGCACCTCGACTATTTCAACAGGTATTTGCTACTTCCCAACAGAAGTACCGAGTAACTCTACCTACCAAGGTTTAGTTAGATGGCAAATAATGTCTAATGCTTTTGTGTCTCTGTTGGCATTCGAACCCTGGTCTTCCATGATTTTTGCTGATCTCATTGACCGCTAGGCTATACCCTTGGTCCGGTTGTTATTATTCAATACAAGCTAGAGCGTTGCTCTTCGCTAGTATATTTGAGACTTTAGTAATATTTCCTCTTATCTACATTTTCCTCCGGGCAATTTAAATGTGATTACATTGATATTTTAATATTTATTTAGGATTCATGCTGGTTCCAAAAAGATATTCTCTCCGTCCCATTTTATGCAATACAATCTGATTGAGCACGGAGTTTAAGAGAGAAAGAAAGACTTTGAAACTTAGTAGTGCAAAACAAGTCATAGAAATTTGTATGGCTATAAATCATATCACTAAGGGTAAAATGCGAATTTCAAAGCTAAATTGTTTCTAAAATAGAAAGGTTCTATTTTTTTTGGAACAGATTGAAAAGGAAAGTGCATAAACTGAGATAGAGGCAGTATCTGTTTCTAAGCTAATATAACATTTGCATTTGCGCCTCCTTCCAGATTTCTAATGCAGACTTTGCGTTGGTACAAGCTGTTCATGAAAATGCCAATTTACGTTCTAAGATTGTCCAATCTCCGGTTAAGCTTCAGGTATGAGTTTTATTATGGACCCTTGAGCTTGTTTAAATTGAGTATCTGCGTCAACTATATCTTCTAGATATCTTGTTCCAAGGATGTGATTTGTTATTTGTCAAGGCAAGGGTTTGATGACATTATGCATGCAGGTATATTTATTTCGAATTCAATTACAAATATGACTGTTTACATGCTGAAGCTAAAGTTTCTAAACTGGATTTGTTTGCTTTTATTTTTCTTTGGTGAACCTATGACATATCTGCCTGCACCAGTTGTCTAGTGGTAGTATAGTACCCTGCATATGACATATCTTCCTTTGTTCTTTTCTGCTGGTTAGATTGAACTGGACTGCACGGCGCAAGCTAAGGTTCATGGTTGAATTGTTCTAGAAGTACACGGTCAAAATTGTTAAGCAGTAGACTTTGTTTCTGTGTTGGTAATTCAAGTTTTCTTGAAAATTTTGAATCTCTACTTTAGTAGCTAAGCTTTCTCGAAGAAGTGCTAAGATTCTCGATCTTTATTTGCAAAAACAATATCACTTGGTTCTTTGCTGCATGTGGCTTGGTTTCAATAACTCTACCTGTCTTTTAGTTAGATCAGTACAGATTCTATTGGTGAGATTAATCACAAAATTTTCTGCACTTGCTCCTCTGATATCAGGTTACTACAGCTTTTCCCACATTTGAAGTGTTATTTTTTTACTATTTGAAATTTTTAGAGAGCACTGGAGGAAAAGAAATCATTTCAAGCTGAGGCAAGGAATGCTGAAAGAGCAGCAATGCAGTCTTTTCAAAATAAAACTTCCATTCTTGAGGTTTATACAAAGGTACTTCACATGCAAAATGCTATATTACTTTCCTACCGTGTAATAACTAATAAGTACTCTATACTAGTATCAATGCTTAACTAGAAGAAATCAAGCGTCCATTTGCTTTCATACTCATAATTTATAATCTTTTTTCAACCTGTTTGAGTTTGTTTGAACTTTGATTTCTGATCAATTAATAACTGTATACATAGTAACTCCTTGATTCTACATTACTGGTTTTAAGTAGAACAGGAAAATCTTTGACAAGAAAACTAGTAATTATATAAAAGAAAATTTGCAGAACTTTTTGGAGATATGTAAAAGGTGGAATTGTGTACTAACCTCTTATTCGAGTGGTTTACTCCTTGCATGAGTGCCTCATGAGTCATGACATCTCCTTTTGCACGAATATGCTACTTGGCCAGGAAGAAACAGCCTATTGGCCAAATCACCCGACATCCCCTTTTGCACGAATGTGCTACTTGGCCAGGAAGAAACAGCCTATTGGCTAAATCACCCTTTTCTACATTGCACGAGTAAAAAGCCACAAACTGTTTAGTCATGCGTCCAATTGATTGGATAATTGTTTACTAGGTCTTAGCAGCTTATTATACGAGGTAAGAATATTTGATTGGCATGTGTGGACAGTTTGCTGCTAGACATGTCGTAAACTATTTCTTGAGAAGGGAAAATAGAAAATTGCGAAAGAAAGAATTTGAGTGAATGTACCGTCTGCATTCAATTTTTCTCATTCTGAAGAAGAGTTTGCTGGGATGATTAGAACTAATTTATGACATGTACACTTGCATGAGAAAACTATTACCCTCATACCAGTTGCATTGAAATTGTTAAGATTTACAACTTTGAGTGGAAATGTTTGGGTGACATTCACTCTCATTTTGCTTTTACTTGTTTTCTTAATTATTGTTGAATCTTGTCTTTTCAATATCAGGCTCACCAAAAAATGTCCAAGCACTTCAATCAGATGCAGGCTATACAGGAGCAGGTTATCATTTTCTGCTGTATTTGCATGACTTGCTTTGAGATAGAGTTTTTCTTAGCTCTTTTGTTTGATTAGTAATTTTTCATGAAGATAGAGTTTTTCTTAGCTCTTTTGTTCAATTAGTAATTTGTCATAGCTCTTCTGTATTTTTTCAGAGGATACCTCTTAATTTCCATTAAAAATTTATTTTACTTGAATGCATGTTTGTATGGAAACGAGTGAAAAGTTAGTTCAGTAGAATGAGAAGGAATAATTTATGGATAGCTAACATGTGTATAATGGGGCTGAGAAATATATATGAATTATTTCTATGTTCAAGTCCATGTATGAAGACTTGAACTAAATCCTTGTGCATTCTCATATAAGATGTCAAATATTCTGAATCTCCGTTGATGACATGGAACTGTCCGAATTTCACATCAACATATGCCCACTTAATTTCTCCTTTTGGTTTTATATTGCTTCCTTTTTATCAGAAAAAAGAAGGAAAACACGACGGAGTCTAAGAATGATTATGGTGAAATTTAAAGTTGTGAGAGTTACTCGCTATAGACCCTGGTTGTCTAGAGTTCTACTCTTTTTTTGTCCTTGATAGTCATTATTCTACGCAAAGCAGTCATGAATCCCTTTACATTTTTACCTAAATAATATGAATGATACTGACAGGTTAATTCAGCTAAATCTATTGAGAAAGATATTAAGGTTCTCAAACAAAAGCTGAGTGACGAGGAAGTACTGGACAAATCCCTTGAAGCTAAACTAGTTGAAAGGCAAGGAAAAGGTAGCCGTTAGCTGTTTTATTACTTTCATCTGTAATTTCCTCTTACCTCCAACGCTAAATTCATATCTTTTCTAGCGGACCAACTGGAAGAATTAAGAAAGCAATTAAAGAAAGAAAGAGATCTTAGTTGTGAGGAGGCTGCCAAAGAAATGAAAAATCTTAATTTGGAAACGGAATCAAAGAGGCATGGTCTTGAAGCAAGGCAAAAAGAGGTGGAAGGTGTGCTTGCAGAGGTACTGTTATCATGTCTTTATTTGCTAAAACAGTATATCTTGTTCAGGTTTGCTCCGTACTTAAATACCACCTTTTTCATTAGGCGGATGCAGTAACTGCAAAAATTAACTCAGTAAGGGAGTCTGGAGCATCTAAATGCCAAGAGTTGGCCCGTCATTGCGAAGAAGTTGTGGCAGAGGTACAATTCCCTCGACATCTATCTTCTACATATTTATTTTGGTAATCCAGATGGGGATTCAAACAATGGGAGCTAATATAATTGAGGCCGATGGCTGTGTTTATATCTGTTTACTATTATCTGGATCTTTTTCTGTCCATCTGTCTGTCTCTGCCCCCCCCCCCCCTAAAAAAAAAAAAAACCCCCCCCTCTCTCTCTCGTTTATTTTCCTTTTGGCGTTCTTCCCTATGGGTTAGCTACACTATAAGCAGATTGCAGGAAGGGCAACTTAGCTAATGTGCTTGTTTGGTTGAGAAGAGTTGGACTTCTGACTCAAACCCTACTAGTCTATGCTTTTTTTGATAAAGTAAGGTATTTTATTAATAAATCGTACCTGTTAAGTAGTTAGTCATGGTTTAGTGTCCCACGTCGGGAAGTAGATACCTATTTTTATGTAATTACCTATATAAATAGGGTTGTACAACACTTTAATCAATATAAGATTTTTCTCCCGTGCATTCTCACATGGTATCAGAGCAATCGTGAGAGATTTATCGTTGTGCATAAATTCCAGCGACTCTGGGAAGAGAAATCAGTCAACCGGAAGTCTTTTCCGGCAAACACAGGTCTGCCGCAACTAAAAATCCACTTTTGGACAGTGTTGTGCAAAAACCAACACCACCACGAAGTAGAGCGGCCTCCGGCGACCAACCCATAAAAAAATCTACGCACGCGCCGGTGCGTGGGGCACCTTCCATCCATTTTTTGGCGACGACTCTTCAGGACAGCTTGTTCCCCTTGCAATTCCGAGCCTACCCATCCAATTCAATCAAATTCCGACCACTTTTATATATTTGCGGCGCGAATAGTGATTTTTCCGGCGTGAACAGTAATTTTCAGAAAAAAAAACTGCTTTTTCCGGTGCAACATTATAATGGCATTCATATCTAAAGCATTTAACTCACAATCCGTTGAATCCAATGCATTGAATCCAATCTAGATTGTTTCTTTACTGGATTATGTTGAGTTCCTTCAGTACAAAGCATGTAAACAGACATCTTCAGGGATAGCTTCCGTTGTTAAAAGAGATAGTGGTGTGACTTGTGTCTCCCAATCTTTAACTTCTAAGTCTTGGGTCATTGATTCAGGTGCATCTGATCATATTTCTGGTAACAAATCTCTTTTCGCTGGTATTTCATATTCTCAATCGCTTCCAACAGTCATAATGGCCAATGGGTCTCAACTCCCAAACCATGGCAACTGCAATAGGTCAAGCAAGTGCACTTCCTTCCTTACCTTTAGATTCAGTTCTTTATGTTCCCGGTAGTCCTTTTAATCTCATAGCCGTTAGTCGCTTAGCCAAATCACTTAAATCTGATGTTTTATTTCTTGATGACCTTATTTTTATACAGGAACGCAGTACGGGGCAAATCATTGGTACCAGACGTGAATCAGATGGATTTTATTATCTTATCCTTGCAAAGTCACATTGACTCACATCTTGTATTCCTTCAATAACTTGTCTTGTTACCGAGTCACCAGATTTATTACATAAACGGTTGGGACATCCCAGTTTGTCAGAACTTCAGAAAATGGTACCTGGCTTATCTCTTTTGTCCACTCTAGAGTATGAGTCATGTTAGCTCGGTAAGCATACCTGCTCCCATTTCCCTCGGCGTCTTGATAATAGAGCCGAGTCACCTTTTACTTTAGTCCATTCAGATGTTTGGGGTCTTAGTCCGGTCAGTTCTACCTTGGGATTCCGCTACTTTGTCAGTTTCATTGATGATTATTCTAGGTGCACTTGGATATTTTTGATGAAAAATCGGTCTGAGTTGTTTTCTATTTTCCAGACCTTCCACGCTGAAATTCAAAATCAATTTGGGGTTTCTATCCGTACATTTCGTAGTGATAATGCCCTAGAGTATTTGTCTTCCCCATTTCAGCAGTTTATGAACTCTCATGGGATTATTCATCAAACATCTTGTCCGTATACATCTCAACAAAATGGGGTAGCTGAAAGAAAGAATAGACATCTTATTGAAACTGCTCGTACCCTACTCATACAATGTCATGCTCCGTTTGCGTTTTTAGGGGATGCAGTTCTTACATCTTGCTATCTTATTAATCTTATGCCATCTTCACCTATCCAGAATCAAGTTCCATTCTCTGTCCTGTTTACCCACTTACCTTTCTTCTGTCTTCCGCCCCGTGTCTTTTGAAGCACGTGTTTTGTTCATAACCTTACTCCAGGAAAAGATAAGTTAGCTCCTCGTACTCTTAAGTGTGTATTTTTGGGTTACTCGAGAAAGCAAAAGGGGTATCGATGCTATTCTCATGACCTCCAGCGGTACCTTATGTCTGCTGATGTTACCTTCTTTGAAACCCAATCATACTTCACAGGTCCAGGTAATCACTTAGATATTTCTGAGGTGCTACCAGTTATCTTTTGGAGATTCAGTCACTATCTTCCATTCATCTTCCTCTACAACTCCAGCTCCACCATCTACTGCTCTAGTTGCAGCTCCACCACCTACTGCTCCAGTTGCAGCTCCACCACCTATAGCTCCAGTTCCACCACCTAGTCCAGTTTAACCTTCTGCAACTCCACCACTCTTGACTTATCATCGTCGTCCACATCCAGCATCAGGCCCAGGTGATTCACGTCCTGCATCAGATTCTGCACCTACTGCGGACTTGTCTCCTCTTAGTCAACCAATTGCACTCCGCAAAGGTGTACGATCCACTCTTAATCCTAATCCCCGTTACGTCGGTTTAAGTTATCATCGTTTGTCATCACCTCATCATGCTTTTATATCATCTTTGTCAACTGTTTCTATTCCAAAGTCTACATGTAAGGCACTATCTCATCCAGGATGGCGACAAGCTATGATTGAGGAGATGTCCGCTTTACATGCGAGTGGCACTTGGGAGCTTGTTCCTCTTCCTACAGGTAAGTCTACTGTTGGTTGTCATTGGGTTTATGCACTCAAAGTCGGCCCGGATGGCCAGGTTGATCGTCTTAAGGCTCGTCTTGTTGCAAAAGGATGCACTCAGATTTTTGGGCTTGATTATAGTGACACTTTCTCTCCTGTGGCTAAAGTAGCATCTGTTCGTCTCTTCTTGTCCATGGCTGCTGTACGTCATTGGCCTCTTTATCAGTTAGACATTAAGAATGCTTTCCTCCACGGTGATCTTGAGGAGTCGCTCAGTCTAGCTCAAGTATTGTTATTTCACAGCAGAAGTATGCTTTATACATTCTTGAGGAGACTGGAATGATAGGCTGTAAACCTGTTGACACTCCTATGGATCTGAATGCTAATCTTCTGCCTGGATAAGGGGAGCCTCTTAGAGATCCTACGAGATATAGGAGGTTGGTTGGCAAATTGAATTACCTCACAGTGACTAGACCTGACATTTCTTTTCCGGTGAGTGTTGTAAGTCAGTTTATGGATTCTCCCTGTGATCGTCACTGGGATGCAATTGTTCGCATTCTTCGGTATATAAAGTCAGCTCCAGGCAAAGGGTTACTATTCGAGGATCGAGGCCACGAGCAGATTGTTGGGTATACAGATGCTGATTGGGCAGGATCGCCTTGTGATAGACGTTCTACGTCTGGATATGGTGTTTTAGTAGGAGCTAATTTGGTCTCTTGGAAGAGCAAGAAACAGAATGTAGTTGCTCGATCTAGCGCCGAAGCCGAATATCGGGCCATGGCTATGGCAACCTGTGAGCTAGTTTGGATCAAGCAGTTGCTCAGGGAGTTGAAGTTCGGAGAAATCAGCAAGATGGAACTGGTGTGTGATTATCAAGCTGCTTTTCATATTGCGTCAAATCCGGTGTTCCATGAGAGGACTAAACATATCGAGATCGACTGTCACTTTGTCAGAGAAAAGATACTCTCAGGAGATATTGTTACAAAGTTTGTAAAGTCGAATGATCAGCTAGCATATATTTTCACTAAGTCTCTTACTGGTTCTCGTATTAGTTACATCTGTAACAAGCTCGGTACATTTGATTATATGCACCGGCTTGAGGGGGAGTATTAAGTAGTTAGTCATGTTTAGTGTCCCACATCGGAAAGTAGATACCTATTATTATGTAATTACCTAGATAAATAGGGTTGTACAACACTTTAATCAATATAAGATTTTTCTCCCGTGCATTGTCACAGTACCAGGGAGGTACTATAGAAGTACAAAAGAGAGTATCAAGTTTGTCTACATAGTTACAGCATCATTGCATCCAGAAATTCCAAAAGAAAGGTTGGGTTGTCTAACATATTAAACCTACACCATGAATACAAAGATTCTAGACATCTATACTTTACAAAGAAGAGTGTTGTATCCTCCCTTTGAAACATCTACTAATTTATTTCCAACCATATAGTCCTCGTGATGCATAATGGACTTCTCACATCCTGGGGCATCACCCAAAGAACTCCAAAAATATTTAAAAATAGGGACCAATTCTGCCAAGTGAATTTGCAATGAAAAAGGAGATGATTGCTGGTTCCTTCTCAAAAAAAGGAGATGATTGCTGGTTTCAATTGCATCTTCACATAAAATACACCTGCTGCAGAGAGAACAGCCTCTTCTCTGTAATGCAACTTGAGTGACGCAAGCATCTTACTATCCAACCAAAGCAAGCTGCTTTAAGCGTTCCTTTGTTCTCCATAACATCTTTCAAGGCCAATTATTCTCCCAGTTCTCCCTGCTCTTTCGTCCTGAAATCTTACGGCATTGAAGTCTCCTCCAATTGCCCATGAAAGTTCTGCCAGATCACTGATTTCTACCAACTCTTGTCACGGTTCTTTCTTCCTTTCCTGTTACAAGGCCCATAAACTCCGGAAAGATACAGCTAAAACCTGTGTTTGATTCCTTCAGAAATACTGTGACAGGGTGGAGCCCAAATAATTTTTCTTTGCAATTCCATCTTCTTATATCCCAAAACACAATGATTCCTGCACTACTTCCTTGTGCATCCATTTCTGCGATCATTTTCACCATGTTTCTTTTTTCTTTGTTGCTTAGTCACATTTCAACTAACTATTTTTAGTTTCATTTGGCAGCCACAATTACTTTCTTTCAGTTCCTTCTGACCTTTCTTTTTAGGAGAAGCACTTTTTGAAGATGGGCTTAGTATATGGATTCTGCTCTTTTCGATTCTGAACAGTAGATCCAAGAGTTTTCTTTGTCTATGCTGTATTTGTGTTACTTCTTTTTTGTTTTACTTAAATTTTCCTTTAGTTATTTGGTTTGCATTGCTTCACTGTAATGTTCTCATTACTAACTTAGGACGCAAATATAGCGTATCTGTTTTTTGCCACGGTGATAGATATCTAAAAAGCAATAGAACTGCATTTTAGTGTCTTCTTGATCATGTTTGATTGATTAATCTTGCTCTTATGTCAGTTTTATCGGCACTCAAGCTCAATCACAGACTTGCTACCGCACACTGAAGTGGACCAGGCAGTTGTTGATTAAAGGAGCTGATCGATTATTCTGTCATTTTTATGGAGTAGAGTAGAGCCGTTCTACAGTAGCAGGTTGGAGTGTCCATATCCCTCTCCATTTTCTCCCTTAGGAAAGAGCGGGAATGGTGAAAACCTTCATGACTCAGATGATATTATGATCTGCAACGTGTAATAACTGAAAGGCATGGGTTGTTGCTCAGTTTGGAAATTCTAATACAGTTGTCTATATTTTGCCTTAGCTTATTCATTTTAATTGCTCGGTTCTTCTCTCAACTTTACACCTCTGTCGAATTCTTCTTATCTTGAGACACAGATGGACGCTCGATTGATTGCGTAGCCTAAATTTCTTTAGTCTCTTCAGATATGCTGTTTAAAACTTTTACCACGAATGAGTCTGGAGTAGTTAAAGACTGAAATGAGAAGCGACAGGCCTTCTGGTTAGGCACCATGTTATTACATATTACATGATATCGCATATAATGTTGCTCGAGGATGTACTGCATGAAATCTTAGCTATCCGTCTTTGGACCATTGGGGCAACTTATTTCTATGTTTCTTACCAAAAATTTTACATTTTTTGATTTACCTTAATAAACATTTTTTTTTACCCGAATCTCCCAACTTTGATTTGACTGTCAAAGTATGCATTACATTAAAATCTCTATCAAATGAGATAGTATTCATGTTTTTATAGTCATTGGCAGATATAAAATGAAATTAATACCCCTTAATATGTCCGTACGCATGGATTGCTCCAGCAAATTCAAATCCTTTTACATCAATCTGCCAAAATGTATAACGGAAAAAGAAGTTGACGACAAACGCCATCTATCTTGATTTAATTGTACTACGTGCAGCTTTTAGTACTAGGGCAAAAATGGTTAAAGAACAAAACAGAAATTGTTTCAATTTTGTATGTCTAATTGATGCATTTAACATTAATTTGCTTAAGTTACGACACGTGATTTGATCCATAAAAGGATTTTCATTCACATTACTTTACAAGTACATTAACTTGACAACAAATAAAGTTTAAAACCGAGAAGTCGTGCATATAGATCTCAAAAGGCAACTTCATTAACAATTCCTTGGAGTTTTTTCTCCAAAACTTCTGAACAAATCTGTCCCATCATATGGTAAAATGACTTGAGATCAGATAGTTGCTCCATTGACATTTTCCCCATTACTTTCCTCGCCAATGCCTCTTTCTCTTCATTCATCTTCAGTTTCTCCAAATAGGATGATGCATTCCTTACTGTTGCTCCCATTTGCATTAACCTTGCCTCTTGCGCCAAACTCAGTGCTGTATTAGACTGCAGAATTGACATAATCAAGTTTTTTTACACAGCTGAATTATGTGATAGAGTCAATAAGTTTAGTTGAACCCACAAAACCCGTCCTAAATCTGCCGTTAGTAGTGCATAACTTTGTATAAATATGGTGTAAAGCTGCTGAGAATCATGTCCTACCTCAAGGAATTCTGCTCCTGCATCTAAGTCAGCAGTTTTAGATGGCTGCATCGTTCGACCTCTTTCATATATATCTCTAGCAAGGGAAAAACTTCTGACTATAATTTTCCTCTTTTTCTCCATTTCTTGATTAAGCTTCAATGGTTTTTGGATTCTATTAATTAACTTCTTTTGATAAGCAACTACAGCCTTCACAAATTCCTGCCAAATTACATTCAACATACTGTAAGAATAAGATATTAAGTAGTATAATATAGTTATATTATATATACACGTGATAATTTCTTGTTACCTGATAAGCAAATGTACATCCAGGATAATCAAATTCATCAGTATCTGATTGCCTCATTCGTTCAGGATGAAATTGAAGTCCCATAATAAACTTACCTTCTGTAGGATTATAAGCATCTGGATCATAAAATCCTTCAATTAAACCATCAGGTGCAAATGCCATAGGAACAAACCTCTGAGCCAATTTTTTAACTCCTTGATGGTGATAACTATTGACTGAAATTTCCATTTTTTCATCTTCTAAAGAATCCTTAAACCAATGGTGCAACGGCGTTTTCGCGACGACGTTGATCACATGCCTATGACCATCATAATTATCATAATCCATATGACTTACCCTCTGATTTTCAGGTAGGTTTATTGATATTTCTTTGCCTATATCTTGTAAAAGGGTGCCCCCACATGCAACATTTAGTACTTGTGAACCTCTGCATATACCTAAATAAGGTATGTTCCTTTCTAGACAAAGCTTAGCTAATCTTAGTTCAATTGTGTCTTTTTCTTTGTCAATTGCAGTATCACTAGCGTGTAATCTCCTGATTTCTTCTAATTCTTCAGAGGAAAGATCAGAGAGTTCATCATTATATAGAGAAGGGTCTATATCTTCTCCTTCACATAGAAGAACACCATGAATTGGCTCAAAACTGTCTAATAACATATGAACCCCTGAAACTCGAGGTACAATGACAGGTACAGCTCCATAACTTACTATAAGATCAAGATGATATTCTCCTGAAAATAAAACAATGATATCAACAAATTTTTTTGCATTTAAATGTGAGAAAAATGAAGAGAGAAAAGACGAAGAAGTAACGTACCAACAAAATCGACGAACTTGTTCTTGCGAACGGTACGTCTAGAGACGATGAGGACACGAGGTAGAACTACTGAGAGATGGGCAGCCATGGCAGTAATATAATTGTTATTGTTTTTTGTATCTAAATTGTAAAAACAAAAGAAGATTAAGGGGTATAATATAGTGAGTTTGAAATTCAAATTTAGATAAAGCTTAGCTATTTAGGGGGCGAGAAATGAGAAACATAGAGTTGAATTAGTGAACGGTTAAGAGAAAAAAGTGTGGGGTTTTATAAGATGATCGTCGCGTAATTGTCTATTAATAGTTGTGTATAAGGTGACTAGGAGAGAGTACAAGATTTGATCCAATAATAAACAACTTTTGAGGATTTGTTAAATACTAATTAATGTTGGATAACACGTGGATAAATGCACATTAATGGAGACTTTTCTAAGACGGGTCAAAGCTGAGGAATTGCTGATGTGGATCTGCCTATATTCGGATAACCTTTCTCCGGCAAAATAAATCAAGTATAGAGATTGCAATAATTTCTCATCAGGACATTTTTGTGAACGAGTGAAAATACCTCGTGCAGTTTGTATATTTCGAAAGTGTTTATATGTTTACACTAGTTAGATAATAATTAAATTTTAAGGAGTCATTTGGTTGGGAAACTAATTTCGAAATAAAATTTGAAATTACATTTATCTCATGTTTGATTATGATTATTAGTTAATATCGATATAAGTTTAAGGACCTCTACTCGATATAATCTTAAGTAAAGATAAGTATCTTTTAGCTATGATTAAGTGATTATACTGTATATATGCAAGACATATCTTTTTCCTTCATGGATTTTGTGCTGAAGTGTATATTTTTGCTAAATATTCCTTGGATTTAAGACTTCTCAAAATTAATTGCTCTTATGATTGATTCCAAGATTAGGCCGACAAGGAGTCTTCTTCAGGTCTTTTTATTAAGTTGCAAAAATTAAGTGGCTCTTCCATTCCCCTGGAGTCATCTAGAGACTGTTATCATAGAGTAGGGTCACCACTTTAATTTTCATGGATTTTTAACTACTATTACTGCGAATTTTCTAGCTTAGTATTGCGTGAGCCTCCACGAGTTTCTTGTTTTGGGTACTTGATCACGCCCAACTATGTCTTCTAAAAGACAAAGCGGTCGTTGCAAATATAATCCGGTTTTAAGTCCGGAGTCGAATCCTCAGGGAACTAACCTATCTATTACAATTCTTGGCAATGCTATTATCAACTCAAACAATTTCCAGATGCAAGATCTTTATCAATAAAGATTGTGTTTTTGTTTAACTACTTCAAATGATATTAAAAATAACAATATGCTAAATCAAAGATAATTCAATGGTAAAAAGGTCTAGGGTATTGATTTCCCCAATTGCTAGTTTAAGTCTTAACTCTTTTGCTATAATCTCGCCGTAATACTCTATGAGGATTATGAGCTATGGGTTATCATAATTATCTCTCGATCAACTACGATAATTTACTAGAGCATTCTCTCGAACTACTCTAGCTGACAATTTGTGCAACTCTGAATTATCCCACCAAAGTTTCGTTATCTCTAACCCCACTTTTAAGTTCAAGTAATGAATCTCTTCAATTACCCAAAAGTGGTGTTGTTCAACAGCAGTCTAACCTAATATTCTTTCTCAAGCAACATAAGGCAATTAGACACGATTAATCAAGGGCCCATTCAATTAAACCATACAAAACGTAGTTGAACAATCATATAATAAACCCGGCTCGATTATAACAAAGTTGAGTCAAAACTTCATCCAACAATTGGTTCCATCAACCCTAGATCAAATGTTTAGCTACTCATAACAGAGCAAGATAAAACTACTAAATTGTTCATAATGTGTAATTGCAATAAATAAAAGGAGATAGAAAAACTCTAATGTTTGGTTGATCTTCTCACACTTGTTCTTGCCTCCAAAGTAGTCTAAAAACAAGCTTGATCCTTTCTTGGGCGAGCTTTTTGAGTTTATAAGGGTTTGGAATAAGTTTTTTCCGAGTTACACTTTGGTCCCACAAGTTCTGGGCATTGCACAGTTCACCGCGGCCGCGGCGCGACCGCGGTGAGAGCCAAACGTTCTGCCTCGCGTTTGTGGCCTGCCGCGGTCCCACCGCGGTCCACCATGGTCGCGGTGGATTCAAACCCAATCCACTTTTTGCTTCTTTCCGCTCGGGTGCTTCTTGATTGGACGTTTTCTTCACATTATTGACTCCAGAACACTCCATAGTTCTTCCTAACTTGGATTAGTCCCTGCGAAGCAAAAGAACACCAATTAGAGCATTTTGTTAGTATTTAGCCTATAAAACAACAATAAAGCATGATATAATTAGGGTGTAAATATCGTCTATGTAGCCTATTATCAACACCGCACACTTAAATCATTGCTAGTCCTCGAGCAATCCACCACACTCTATTAAAGTTCCTTCCCCAAGCTTTTCCCTTAACGTATCACACCAAGAACAATTCACCAAAGTTGCACCTAGTAGTGAACAACCTTTGCTTCAAAAGTCGAATCTCACGTGCCGTGCAATATTCGTACTTACTCAAATCACTCTATACAGAAGTCAAGAATTGCCTCTCCTTCGTGAATCACATGCCCCTCACATCACACAAGAGAGTAGTTCCACAATTAATATTGGTAAGAACAATTAGGAACTCAGATGGACAAAATTCGCTCACTCTCAAAAAGAACATTCACATGCCACAAAGATGCACCATAGGCTTGCCCGTAGTGTACTACTCTACTAATCGAGCCTATTCAGTCTAAGATCAATTAGGACTTCACTTGGTTGTAATGTAGGCTAAGGTATGGGTAGGATATATTTGGATATAGTGACTAACCTCCCTAAGCACTTTTAATACAATTACATCAACCTTCAAAATCATACTTATGTCAACCAGACGTTCCACCACATCTTCTTTATAACATCCCATTCCTTTAGGTGCATTTGTATCAAGCTACCACTTATCAACTACTACATTTATTCATTTTATTTTTACATGGCGCTTCTTCTTTTACTCTTCCAAAACTGCACCTTTCCTCTATTTCATTGGTTCCACTCAAAAACCAAACCACCACCCCACACTTTAACTTTTGCATATGTCAAGGCCATTCAAGTGCTCATGGGAGGTAAAAGGGGTTCAAACAGATGGCTATTCAAACAATTGGGTAAGGTTCGCAATGTGGTTGCCAAAGAAACAGGCTTATAGGCTCAACGGGGTTAACTACGATGTATTACATCTAGGTGGGTTTACTTTATATATCTGGCTTAACAAAGAAATGCCTATATCACTTCTAAGACTGAATGAAGCTACTATTTCGCTTTGCAAACACACAGGGCAAGTTCTAGGCATCAAATGTAAAGCATAGAATACAGTACATCTCACACACACATGGCACATGACTCACTCCAGATTGGTTAATCAAGACACTCTCTTTTGAGTGTTCAAGTCAATTACAAACATACAAATTTAAAGCACTTTAGCAAGAGTCAACCACTGAGACTAGGCGCTACACTCTAGTGTCGACTGTGTTCAGGTGTATTAACGCCAAGGGTTTCTCTTTCTATTTCGGCTCGTAGCCCATCAATACTAACTAAAAAGTAAAAAAAAACAAAATAACAAAGACTACCTACACCCGGTTCAAGCTAAACCCTTGGAAAAGAACCGTGGCCCAAAGAAAAACCAAGGGGGAGTTACTACACTACCTAAAAATAAAATAAAAAAATCTTTGTGGTATTTTCTCTAGACTAACTTCCCTCAAGAAACTATCTCAAATATCCGTCATCAGGAAGAGTCCTTATATTCCATTTTTTTTTGTGTTCGACTAGTGTCCCTCAAGAGACCAGTCGAAAGGTGTCCATCTTCGAGCCAAGTCGAAGTTAACTAACATGACCCTAAATTACCACACAATCAAAAAAAAAAAGAAAGCAACATCATACACAGTTATACAATCTTTTTACAACAATAGCCATCCCCCACCCCACACTTAAAAAATTGGCATGTCCCCATGTCAACAAATAATAAGCAGAGTAAGGTAAGGGGACTTCCCTGAAGCTCAATCTTGATCAGAGACGGTGCCAGGATCAAGGTGACATGCTCGTCCTAGCGCTCGAAGCCATTCCAAAATCTTTTTCTCCGACTTGGCCTGTTGAGTGGCCAGAGTGTCAACTCTGGTGCCCGTCAGTGACAGAAGTGCGGAGGTCAGCCATTTCCTGCTCCAGGGCTGTTAGGCGGGTACTTCGGCGGGGCTGTGATGGGCCCGCCTCATCAGTTCTTGGAGGTGGTGGAACAACAGCAATCTCAGCCACCTCGTCAGCTTCATCATCACCCTCAACCATCACCATCGTCTCTCTCCCAATTGTGATTTTGCTCGCCCGAAACGGGGCTTTCAATGGCAATTTCCCAACAACTCTGAGGCTTTCAGGGATTCTAGCAACACGGCACAACTTGGTGACCAGAGAAGGGAAGTAAAAACCTTTGAGTATCTCAGGTGAGCGGATGAACATCTCATCATGAATGAGTTGGGCAACATCAAAATCCTGGTGGGTCATGAAACAGTAGATAGCTGCTGCTCGTGGTTGATTGACATCAGTAGTATTGCTGGAGGGCAACAACGACTATTGATAATTGTGAGCCAACACTTAGCCTCCCAATTGAGAGACTGGGAGTTAAGTGTGGTCCGGTGCTTTATCCATATGAGCTCTCTGTCTGGCATACATATTGTCTCAAGAAGACTTGCCCAATAGACACTATGTTGGCGATAAGTACGATAATTGTCGGTTTCCCCCATGTAAACTGGCAGCCGATACACCCTGCGGATGGCCTCGAGGGATGCATTTACCCGGGTATTGCGTACTGTGACAACCCCATTCTCATGTTCCGGGCAGTTAGCATAAAATTCCCTCACGACCTGTACGTTTGCCTCCTCCGGTTCCTCAAAGAAGATGTCCAGCTGACACCTCCTCAACTCAGCAAGGATATGCGGGCATTCCCCTTGCAAAGCTTACCGGTCAATATGCACCTCCGGTAGCAAGTTCTTTGACGCCTTTGCATTGTACCTGTCCTCCGCCAGTTTGGAGACAAACCTAGTGCGGTCAAACTGTGCCGCACTAGCTTGGCCCCGAGCTCTCGAGGAACTGCCCGATCCACTAGCAGAGGACCCTGTTGTGCGTCTCTTTCTAGATGGTTGCATTGTACCTGTCAAACAGAGAATCTCCTATCAGTAAGGGTATGAGACGTGTGAACCATGGGTGGTTACTCAGACTTCACCACAACCACGGTCACATTAGCCCTTAGAACTCTATTGGGGCAGTTCCACAAACACCTTGTGGGCAAAGCACTTTCCTAACACATATAGCCCATGTGAATACATCAATGCTTCCCCCAAATCACAATTTACACTTCACCATTCCACCCACAACACTAATCTTACACACACAAGCATACACATCTCTACAACATTGTGCACACACTACTCTACAACATTGTGCATATAACTCATTAAAAAGCAAGAAAAGAAGAAAATTAAAAGAATAAAAAAAATTCAACTAGAGATACTACACAAAGAAATATTGAACTAAGATAAAACTTACACAAAAATACAATAGAAGAGGGGGAGAAGAATGCCATACCTGGGATGAGTGGAGAGTTAGAAGGATGGGGGTTGGGGAAGATGGATGGTAATGTGGTAGAAGTGAAGAAAAAGAAGAAGAGAGGGGAGGATTGTTGGGTTAGAGTTAGAGAGAGAGAGAATTTGGGAAAGTGAGGGGGTTGGGTGGGTGGGCTAGATATTAGTAGGGGGGTTAAAAAAGAAGTATAAAATAAAAGAAGAAGAAAAGAAAGATAAGAAAAAAAATGAAAAAAACTTACCTGGGTACGAACTCACCGCGGTCCCACCGCGGTCGCGGTGGGTTAAACAAATCGAGGCAGAATACTCTCGCCCCTCACCGTAGTCGCGGTGGGTTGAGCAAATTCGAGGCAGAATGCTCGTCCATCACCGCGGTCGAGCCGCGGTCGCGGTGCAAGGATTTTCTTCTTCTTTTTTTATTTTTTTTATTTTTTTTAAGGTTACATGAGAAAATGAAAACAACAACATTCGTGGGTTGCCTCCCACGCAGCGCCTGATTTAACGTCGCGACACGATGCAGGCTCAGATCATCACTCTTCATTCGCGTACTGGGGCTCGTCCAACGTTATTATATCCCTATCCCCTTTCTCTTTTGCCATTCCAAGGTAATGTTTCAACCTTTGCCCATTCACTATGAACTTATTCGTCCCATCTTCTGATTCAATCTCAACAGTTCCACTTGAGAACATTTGCATCACTCTGAAGGGTCCTGACCATCGGGATTTCAACTTACCCGGAAACAACCTCAATCTTGAGTTGTATAACAACACTAGCTCTCCGAATTTGAAGTTTCGGTCCACGATGTGTTTATCATGCATTAGTTTCATCCTTTCTTTGTACAATCTAGCACTCTCGAATGCCTGGAACCTGAATTCCTCTAGCTCATGTAACCCAGTGACTCTGTTGGTGGCTGTTGTCTCCATGTCCAAGTTCAACTGCTGCAATGCCCAAAGTGCTTTATGCTCGAGCTCTACCGGAAGGTGGCATGCCTTTCCAAACACCAACTTGTACGGTGACATACCAATTGGAGTTTTGAAGGCTGTGCGGTACGCCCACAATGCATCATCCAGCTTCTTCGCCCAATCGGTCCTTGTTGCATTCACTGTTTTTGTAAGGACACTTTTAATTTCCCTGTTAGACACTTCAACTTGCCCGCTCGACTGTGGGTGGTACGGGGTGGTCACTTTATGACGAACTCCATACTTTTCCAACAGCCGTGCGAACGCTCTATTGCAGAAATGGGTTCCGCCATCACTGAGTATAGCTCTCGGGGTGCCAAAACGTGTGAAAATGTTCTTCTTTAGGAAGCCTGTTACCCCTTTAGCATCATCGGTTGGGAGAGCCACTGCTTCGACCCACTTGGAGACGTAGTCAACTGCTACCAATATGTACTTGTTACCATACGAGCTGACAAATGGCCCCATGAAGTCGATCCCCCACATGTCAAAAACCTCCACCTCTTGAATTATGGTCATTGGCATCTCGTGTCGGCGAGATATGTTGCCTGTTCTTTGACATTCATCGCAACTTTTGACCCAAGCATGGGCATCCTTGAACAGAGTTGGCCAATACAAGCCCGACTCCAACACCTTAGCTGCTGTCCGGATTCCTCCAAAATGTCCACCATATGGTGAAGCATGGCAAGCCTGCAAAACAGAATGTTGATCTTTCTCGGGGATATACCGCTGGATCATGTTATCTACACATATTTTAAACAGTAGAGGTTCATCCCAATAATAAGACCAACAATCACGAAAAAACTTTTTCTTTTGAATTGAGAAGAGTTCATAAGGTACAATACCACTTGCTAAATAATTAGCAATATCAGCATACCACGGTGCCTCCTCCATTGTCATTGCTAGTAACTGTTCATCCGGGAATGTCTCTGTTATATCCTCAACCGCTACCTTTTTTTCAGCTCCTTCCAACCTTGAGAGGTGGTCAGCTACTTGGTTCTCTGTCCCTTTTCTGTCACGGATCTCCAGATCGAATTCTTGTAGCAGAAGAACCTAGCGAATCAAGCGTGGCTTTGACTCCTTCTTCTCTATCAGGTACCTAATTGCTGCATGGTCAGTGTAACTTTTGAGCCAATCAAGTATGACCTGAATTTATCGAATGCAAAAATGCCAGCCAACATCTCCTTTTTTGTTATGGTGTAATTGAGTTGTGCACCGCTTAGCGTTCTGCTTGCATAGTAAATCAGGTGCATCAGTTTATCCTTTCGCTGCCCCAAGACTGCTCCTATAGCATAGTCACTTGCGTCGTACATGAGCTCGAACGGTTGCTCCCAGTTGTTTGCTACAATGATGGGTGCAGTCACTAATCTCTTCTTCAGCTCCTCAAATGCCAACCTGCAATCATTAGAAAACACAAAGGGGTGATCCTTTTCAAGGAGTTTGCATAAAGGGTTAGCAATCTTAGAGAAATCTTTTATGAATCACCTGTAGAACCCGGCGTGCCCAAGGAAACTTCTCACTGCCTTGACTGAAGTAGGCGGTGGCAAATTCTCAATCATGTCAACCTTAGCATGGTCAACCTCAATTCCCTTACTGGACACTCGATGCCCCAAGACTATCCCTTCTTGTACCATAAAATGGCACTTTTCTCAGTTCAGCACTAAATTTGTCTCCACACATCTTCTGAGCACTCTTCTTAAGTTGTGAAGACAGTCCTCGAATGAATCCCCCACCACGGAGAAATCATCCATAAATACCTCCATAATGTCCTCCACCATATCCGTGAAAATGGCTAACATGCACCATTGAAATGTCGCTAGTGCATTGCAAAGCCCAAAAGGCATTCTCCAAAAGGCAAAGATGCCATACGGACAGGTAAATGATGTTTTCTCTCTATCTTCGGGGGCTATTGAGATCTAATTGTACCCCGAATATCCATCCAAGAAACAGAAGTGAGATCGCCCAGCCAACCTGTCCAGCATTTGGTCAATGAATGGCAGGGGAAAATGGTCCTTCTGGGTGGATGTGTTCAATTTACGGTAATCCATGCAAATCCGCCATCCTGTGACTGTACGAGTCGAGATCAACTCGTTATTCTTATTTTGTACGACCGTCATTCCTCCCTTTTTCGGTACACACTGATGTAACGACCCGACCAGTTATTTTGAATAAGTACAACCTCGTCTCCCCATATACTGCTAAATTCATGCTTCACGGTTCTTAAGTAACTTGCCGGGGAAATTGGTTCAGGTTCGGAAAGGTTTTGAAGGAATTGAGACACTTAGTCTCCAAGAAGAGAGCTTAAGTTGAATTAAATAGACCGGAAGGAGAAATATGAGTAAACGAATTCGGAATGAATTTTGGATGATTCCAATAGCTCCGTATGGTAATTTTGGATTTAGGATCGTGCCCGGAAAATTATTTGGAAGTTTGTAGTTTAATTAGGCTTGAAATGGCGAAAATGAGAAGCCGAAGTTTGGAAATTTGACCGAGGGGTTGGCTTTTTGATATCGAGTCAAAATCCGACGCAAGAAATTGGAATAACTCCATTATGTCATTTATGACTTGTGTGCAAAATTTGGGGTCAATCGGACTTGATTTGATAGGTTTCGACATTGTTTGTGGAATTTGAAATTTCTAAGTTCTTAAGCTTGAATCCGAAGTTGATTTGGTGTTTTGATGTTGTTTGGAGTAATTCGAAAGCTCGACTAGGTGTTAATGATGTTATGGGAGGTGTTGGTATGTTTGGGTTGAGGTCTGAGGGCCTCGGGTGTGTTTCGGGTGAGTTTTGAGCGAGTACGGACATTCCGAAACTTAGAAAATGGATGGGGGCAGAAGTTTTAGTGCTGGGCGCGGAAAATGGACCGCGGTCCACGGTCATGAAGATCCGCAGGTCGTCGGTCCAACTTCGGAAGCTCATATCTTTTGATCTACAAGGAATTTGGGGATGATTCAAAAACAAAAGTTGTAGATCTTTGAATCTAGTTTTCAGAAACATATTATAATAGGCATTTGGACATCTGTATCGAAAGTTATGGTAAAGCCTGTCACTGCAGAGGAAAACCTGTGCGGCCGCGGTCGTTTTTGTGCGGACCGCACTGGTTTTGTGCGGACCGCGGTCGTTTTTGTGCGGTCCGCAGAGGTGGGAATCCGTGGGGTACTCTATAAATACGAGGTTTTGGGTTTTATTTGATATTTTGACCTAGAGAGCTCGGATTTTGGCGATTTTTCGAAGGTTTTTCAAGAAATTCATCGGGGTAAGTGATTCTAACTCAGATTTAGCTAGAGTACATGAATCTATCATTGAATTCATCATTTGATTCGTGATTTGGGGTGAAAAATTAGAGAAAAATTATAGAAACTTCTAAAATGAATTTTTGAGATCCGAAGAACAATCTGATGTCGGAATTTGATAAAATTGGTATGGTTGTGTCACACCTCCTTTTTTACTTACTACACCCCCGAAAGGGTGTAAAGGAATTTTTCCACTTAAAGTACAATCGGAACGGGATTTATTATTGAGATTTCAGAGTCGCCACTTGGGAGATTTATGGTGTCCCAAGTCACCGGTTTGAATCCCGAATCGAGGAAAGGGTTTGACTCTGTTTAACAGTCGCGATCCAAAAATCTAGGTAAGGAATTCTGTTAACCGGGAGAAGGTGTTAGGCATTCCCGGGTTCCGTGGTTCTAGCACGGTCGCTCAGCTGTCATATTTGGTTTATTTATTTGATCTTAATACACGTTTCTTTTGGGATTTATGTCCTTAGCTTTGAACCACTTTTATTATTATTGTTTGTTTTAAGAGAATTGCAACAACGTGAAAATACGTCTCGAACCACGTCACATAAATGCACCCGTGGTTTTTGACACATTTCGACTTCGTTGAGACTTGGATTTGGGTCACATAAATGTGCACCCGTATTTAGGAATGTAAAATTATTTAAAGTGCGTGCCTAAAGAGACTATCGCGTTATTATCTTTAGGGAAGGCCGTGAAATTCGCTAAGCGGCCCATCCCGAAGTCTAGATATTTTTAGTTAAACATTGAATGAGGGCCCCACAATTTATACATTTTGTTTGGCTAGGCTCGTCTCATCGTTATTGATATAAAGGTCAAAGCTAAAGAGCAAAGTACAATTTTCACTTGATTTGTCTCTAAAGGGGCCCAGTGAATTATTACTTAAGAACTACTATCTTTTAATAGTCCAAGGCATTTCCAAACATGGTATCAGTTTCTTCAGTATTTTTTGGGCCTTGAAATTAGCCCGGCAACAGGTGAGATTAGGGCCGTTTTGATTTTCTGAACTTGACCAGTTTGGGCTTACTGGCGTTGCATTGGGCGCCAAGCCTCCAAATTAATATTACTGAAGCCTCAAACTAATTAAGTTAAAAAGGGAAATGGCCTGCCAATTTTCAGCCAGCCGGGCGTTGGCTCCAATCTTTCCAATCCAACCAGCGTGAGTCAAAATTTAATCGATATTAACACATGAAACGAACTTGGAGAAAACTGATGAACTATTTCAAGGCAGAATGTGATATCAATTAAACATGGATTACCAATTCATAGATTAGCTAACGTATTTAACGACAAAATGGTGATAGACTATCAATTTAACTTCCGACAAACCACATGCCCGTCCTAATTCGATTCTAAAACAGTTTACACCTTAACAACAGAGTTAAGAAACAATTTCGAAGTGATTGGAGCATTTTGACACAATTGCACCTTAACTGTTTTTGATTCCTGATTTAAAATTACGCACCTGTGCGATAAGAACATCCATCCCAAACTAACTCAAAACTATCATTTACAACACAAAACTGATCGTGACTTCAGGACTACATTAACTAGAGCTATTGCTGAAATGTTTACCCTGCTTAGACTTAACACAGACAAAGCCTACCTACTGCTTTTTAACTCAATTTCCAAGTTATTAACACAAATAAGGATCATGGATCTCCAAATCATTTCCCTGTTCTAGCTAGCTTCTGATTTCAAATTACACTATACGAAACGAAACTAAGCTAATACGGCTAATGAATAATTGCTACTCTAATAGTTCAAACAGTCCATTACAAATTGATAGTCCAGGCCAGTCCACTACAAATAGGCTAAAGTAATGAATTCATCAACAAATCCTAGAACTAACTGGCAGTATAATAGACTAATAAAGCAGTAAAAGCTTCAACAAGTATCAGGCAGCAGTTGCATTTCCATTTCAGCTGGTAGAAATTACATCAAATCAGTTCTCAAGTGGTACCGTGGAATTCGAACAAAAAAAAACAATGAAGGAAAGGAATGAGATCAGCAGAGCAATGTGAGAAACACAGTTTCAAACAGCAAAGGATAGCAACAGCTATTTCACAGCTTGAAATCTCGTAAAGGCACAGTGAGAAATCCCCAGCAAGATAGACCCAGAGACTGACTAAATCAACCAAAATGCAGTTTGAACGACCAACACAGCTTCAAATACACCCGAAAACTAGCTCGAATTTGACCAGACACCTCTGAAGTTTCAGCCAACAGTTATTAACTAGTAAGATGTGAATTTCAATTAAACTAGAAATCGAAATCAACCTAAAAGCTTTTCAATGGAACAGATGTTTTTTTTTGATTTTTTTTTAAGATTTTTTGTTGTTTTTGGTTTTTTGAAGAATTAAGATCTAGAATTTGGGATTTGAAAATTTCACAACTTGGACAAGCTCAGATTTCAGAGAATGAATTTTGGGGGGAAATTTTGAGGCGAAAACTTGTGAAATGAAGGCAAGTAATGGTTGCCTTTTATAGGCCAAATAGGGAGTTTCAGATTTTAACTTTAACAAAACCAGCAGCCTGCTTTTTATTCTATTCAAACCTCTATTATTGACTTGTGCCTCAAGCTACTACCCTTGAAATTCTAAAATTGGTTAGACTAAAAGTCCCTATTCTAGAAGACTCTAGAGCATATCTAGATGTTCAGCCACAGCATTCTTATGCATTTCAAAGAGACCAAATATAGCCTTTGAAATTCACGCCTATAATTACCTTAGCTTCAGTTAATTGACCCACCCTAACTATGTTATCTAGTTAACAATTCTTAACAACACAACACACAGCAGGGTGACAATTGATGATGAGTAAACCAACTTAATCAGAGGGCTTGAAACCCAAATTAACTACAAACTGAGATTTAATCGAACTTAACACCAATATAACATTCAACGATTATTAACTAAACAGAATTACACATTATTGAGATTAAAGAATCAATTATTCAAATAGCCAAATTGAAAACAATCTAACGGAATAACGCAAATTAATCACCTAAACTAACAACGAATCAAGCAGATAAAGGGATAAAAAAATGAAACAGAAATAAAGAAAAGTCATTGATTTCCGGAATGACATTATTATCCAAACAAAGTTAAAGAAGCTACATTAGTCATGGAAGGTCCAGTGAACATCGAAGGAAAAGAAAAAAATAAAAAATAAAAAAGGTACTAAAGCTTGAAAAACTACTGAGTTCGACTCGAGACCTGCCGGTCAAAATTTCCAAAATTCGAAAAACTGACCAACTCCGGCAAAATAAAGCTCGACTGATGAACCAATATCACTACGAGGAAGGGTTTGAGGGTCAATTTGGTATCAAATTGGGTGAAGTTGTGGGGGCAATATTTAGGGTTTTTGGCCGGAAAAACCTGTCGGAATTTGATATTCGTGGCGTTTTTAGTCATATCGAAGGAAAGGACTTAGGTATTTGAGATGAGTGAGCGGCTGAGGAGAATTATATGGTGTTAATTATGGCGGCCATGTGGCGTAACCTGGCGTCGTGGTCGGAAAAGCTTTTGGGGAAAGATTCGACGAGTGGAACCGGGATTTGAAGGGAACAGGTAGTGGATTCATTGATGAGGGAGAAGAGGGGGGTCCTCGTGGTTGTATATTTGGGTGGTTTGGGGAGGAAGTGGCGTTCGCTCGGTCGGCGGGCGGAGGCGGCGTTAGGTGTTTCTAAGATTCTGAGGCAATTGCCGTAAGATCTGAGAAAAACGTGGTTGAAGATTTGGGATTGGGTGGAGGAGGGGATGCTCTGTTGCAAATTTGACTGATGTGGCCGCCGAGCCGCCCCGGTATGGCGAATTTCGGCGGGCGGCAAGGCGGTGGTTTCAAGGGCGGAGATCGGTGGCTACTTCAGGGGTGTGTGAGAGACGGGAGATGGGGGGGGTGGGGGTAGTAATTTCGGAACAGTTAAAATACGCAGGAGATTGATTCCTGGCCGTTTTGAATCCAATTACCTGGCGGACGGGCTTGGATTGACGTGGGTTCCAAAACGGGGTCGTTTAAGTGGGAACATGGATTTTGGACCGGGCGGGGTCTGGATTGGGTGTTTGGGCGGCGTATTTGGTCCTTTGGGCTATGTGAATTAGTTAAAACATAACCAATTTTGGTGTTCTTGTATTGGGTCAGTCTCTGTCTTTGTGTTTATTTCCATGTTTTTGTTTTTTCTTTTTTTTTTTTTATTATGTTTGTTTTCGATTTGTGTTTTATATATATGTTTTTTGATTTATTAAAAATGCAAGAATTAAAAAAACCAAGACCTAATTTATTTCAAATTAAGCCAAATTAACTCCAAAAATTGATTTTAAGTCCCTAATTTTAAAGGTAAGTCTCATGACAAATTTTGACAATTAACAAAATGCAAAAATGGACTATTTGTGTGTATTTTCTTAATACTTTGTGTCTTAAACAAGACAACTTAAACTACTTATTGTAATCCTAAATAGTGAAATGTAAATCCTAAGATGCAATGCCATGGTATTTTTGTGTTTTCACTAATTAAACAGATATAAATGCAAACAATTAACAGAAGAGAACACAAAATTCAGCAAAAGTGTAAAAATAAAGAAATAAAATTCATTTTTTTTTGTAAGTTTTTTGGAATAATTGCACTTAGGGCAAAAATCACGTGCTCACAGCTGTCCGTTCCTCTTTTGCTCGGAAAATAGATGAAGTTTTCGGGTCAATCAGATAGTGGAGCAAACAGACGAGCGATTTTTGCCCGTTGAATATTCCGTTGTGAAGCATTTTGAAAAGTTTGACAGCGACCTGCTTTGAGTGCTGCCTAATAATTACCTTGGGCGCAGAAAAGGAATCAGGGTCATGTGTTCGGGGGGGAAGGTTTGGGTAGGGCTGGGACTTACCGAGGAGCTGTGATTTCCATTGCTGTTGCTGTGTTGCTGACTGGCTGGGCTTGACCTCCTTTATTACAGCGGTGAAATCAAAATAAACTAGCCATATCGTCCTATGGATTCTATGAATTACAATAAGGTGTTTCTATCTAATGGTCTTGTCAAACTTGCTCTTGTATGTTGGTTGGCCTTGAACTTGTATTCTTCCGATGGGAAATCCGTTGTTGTTGCCGTGGTTACATGTGTGATGCGATGTAGATGTTTTGCCTCCGATGTGAGCTCTGACTCGCTGAGTTTGGAAATAATGCCTCCCATTCCTCCAGGGGCGGGCTCCTGATGCTGACTTGTCTTGAAAAGTATTCCTGTTCTCCAGGTGGAGCTCCTGATTGGCTGAATTGCTTTGAAAGTATTCCCCTGTTTCTCCAACGGTGGGGCTCCTGAACTTGCAGCGCTGAAAAGTAGAATCCCCTTGTTCTCCAGGTGGGTCTCCTGACTTCACAAAACATTATCAAACAAAAGAAAATTTCTGCCCCAGTGTGGTGGCTGGCACATCATGGTTATCAAATAAATAAGAATTGAAAAGCTAAAACTTGAGAATTGTAATACCTCTTGTTGTTTCCAGGCGCGGTTCCTGACTGCTGAAACTTTGAATGTATTGCCCTTGTTCTCCAGGCGGGCGTCCTGATTGGCTTGAACTTGAACAGTATTCTCCTTGGTTCTCCGCTGTGGGTCCTCCTGATTGCGGAACTTGAACAGTATTCTTGTTCTCTTCAGGTGGTCTCCTGCTGCAATCAAAATAAACAAACAAAGAAAACTTTCTGCCCAGTTTGGTAGCTGGGTGACATGGGTAGAGGTGTTAAACTGAATTATTCTACCAAACTGTTATAAGAGATTTGAAACTAAGTTCCTATTATCTCAGGGAAGGGCCTGACAACTTCTATGATTATAACCTAAGTTATATCCTCTAGAGGTATTACACCCCACACCATTGTTGTCTAAAAGGTTCTTTAACTACTGCCCATTAGTCTCAGGAGGGTTCCTGACACACTTCTAGTTAAAAAAAAACAGTTTTAACCTAAGCAGACCTTGTTATCTATATCTTTGTGTATCTAAACAGACCTTAAAACTTGTGTCCCATTATATTCGAGGAGGGTCTCTGAACAACTCCTAATTGAATACCTATCTTAACAGGCAACTTGTGAAGACTAAACTTTAGTCTTTTTGGGTAATTTTATGTTAAAAATGAGCTACTCAGATTGTTTTGAAATTTAAACTAAAGTCCCTTTTCCAGGAGGGTCCTGAGAATCCAGTCATGACTTGTTGTGGGTGCTATCTCTCCTTACGGAGGGTTCCCCCGGAACTTCTGGCGCCTGTTCAATCGAAGAGAATCTTGTGCAATTTTAAAATGGTGTTAGTTGTCTGGCATCTTGCTAGGTACAATCCCTGCTGCTGGGTCTTCATCGCGTCCCGCGTTTCCTGGCCGTTGAGCTTGCCAGCCCGTCGACTCCCCGACGAATTTCAACCCCTTGACTCTGATGACCACATAGTGTTTTGTCCCCTCTTTTGAAACTTTGCCTTCTCCCACAATTATCCGATTTAATCAACCGATGACCTTTCCAACTATGTCCTTTATCTGC
>NW_017670293.1:153719-157338 GCF_001879085.1 Nicotiana attenuata
TTCGAGTTTGTTATGATTCCGAAAGAGGGATACGAAAGGAAGATAATAAGGACTCAAAAAGGGATAAACAAAGGATAAAGTGTTTGGGTAGCAGAACAAAATGCCTTCATCATTTCAATCTCAAAACATGCCAAATACAGTCAGGTACACAAAGATAAAGAAAGTACATAATATCTCTTGACTGCATCAGAATTGATAGCCATTTCTACACATTTTCCTTCCACGTCCGTTAGATATTGGACAAAACTCTGGTTACAACAAATGGCCCCTGCCAGTTTGGGGCGAACTTTCCTTTTGCCTCAGCCCAATGAGGTAGGATACGTCTCAGCACCAACTGTCCTACTTCGAACTTTCGCGGACGCACTTTCTTGTTATATGCTCTTGCCATTCTCTGTTGGTACAATTGACCGTGAGACACTGCTGCCAGTCGCTTCTCATCAATCAAACTTAGTTGTTCCAGGCGGGCTTTAACCCATTCGTCATCATCAATCTCTGCCTCTGCGATGATTCGGAGGGACGGGATTTCAACCTCTGCGGGTATTACTGCTTCGGTTCCATACACCAATGAGTAGGGAGTCGCTCCTACTGAAGTGCGGACAGTAGTGCGATAGCCCAACAAAGCAAAAGGTAGCTTTTCATGCCATTGCCTTGAACCTTCTACCATTTTTCGAAGTATTTTCTTGATATTCTTGTTAGCTGCTTCGACCGCCCCATTTGCCTTAGGACGATATGGAGTGGAATTGCGGTGCATGATCTTAAACTGTTGACATGTCTCGGCCATCAAATGACTATTAAGATTGGCACCATTATCCATGATGATTACCTTCGGGATCCCAAACCAGCATATGATATTTGAATGTACGAAATCGACAACTGCCTTCTTAGTCACGGATTTGAAGGTTTTTGCCTCCACCCATTTAGTGAAATAATCAATAGCTACCAAAATGAATTTATGCCCATTTGAGGCTGCTGGCTCAATTGGACCAATAACATCCATTCCCCAGGCAACAAACGGCCATGGTGCTGACATTGTATGCAATTCAGATGGTGGAGAATGAATCAAATCTCCATGTATCTGACATTGATGACATTTGCGCACGAAGCTGATGCAATCCCTTTCCGTAGTAAGCCAGTAATAACCTGCTCGAAGGATCTTCTTTGCCAATATATATCCACTCATATGAGGTCCACAAACTCCCGCATGTACCTCAGCCATGATAACTGTAGCCTGTCTGGCATCTATGTATCTCAATAAACCAAGATCTGGAGTTCTCTTGTACAATACTCCTCCACTGAAGAAAAATCCGCTTGACAAGCGTCGAATTGCTCTCTTTTGATCCCCTGTAGCTTGTGTCGGGTATACTCCCATCCGGAGATATTCCTTTATATCATGAAACCATGGCTCACCATCAAACTCTTCCTCCACCACGTTACAATAGGCATGCTGATCCCGAACCTGAATCTGTAACGGATCCACGTAAGCCTTGTCCGGGTGATGCAACATTGACGCCAAAGTGGCCAAAGCATCGGCAACCTCATTGTGCATCCTTGGAATGTGTTTGAAATCTATTGATTGAAACCGTTGACGAAGTTCATGCAAACACTGCCGGTATGGTATGAGCTTCAAATCTCGTGTCTCCCATTCTCCCTGAATCTGGTGTACAAGAAGATCCGAGTCACCCATGACCAAGATTTCCTGGACACCCATGTCTGTAGCCAATCTCAATCCCAGGATACATGCTTCGTACTCAGCCATGTTATTGGTGCAATAGAAACGAAGTTGAGTAGTGATAGGGTAGTGTTGCCCTGTCTCAGAAATCAGTACTGCTCCTATTCCGACACCCTTGGCATTGCATCCTGGCTTCTCGACCTGTCCTAATTCTTCAACATGCATTATCTCCTCGTCCGGGAAGTATGTTTTCAAAGGCTCATATTCATCATCAACGGGATTCTCAGCGAGATGATCGGCCAGCGCTTGTGCTTTCATTGCAGTCCGGGTCACGTAGACAATATCAAATTCCGTAAGCAGGATTTGCCATTTCGCTAGCCTCCCTGTGGGCATGGGCTTTTGAAAAATATACTTCAAAGGGTCCAACCGAGAGATGAGATAGGTAGTATATGCTGACAAGTAATGTTTCAACTTTTGCGCTACCCAGGTTAAAGCACAACACGTCCTCTCGAGTTGAGTGTATTTTACCTCATATGATGTGAACTTCTTGCTGAGGTAGTAAATCGCCTGCTCTTTCCTTCCTGTGATGTCATGCTGCCCCAGTACACAACCAAAAGAATTGTCCAACACAGTCAAGTAAAGGATCAAAGGCCTTCCTGGCTCTGGCGGGACCAACACAGGTGGACTAGCCAAATACTTCTTAATCTTGTCAAATGCTGCTTGACATTCGTCTGTCCATCTGACCGCAGCATCTTTCTTTAGCAGCTTGAAAATGGGCTCACAAGTAGTTGTAAGCTGGGCGATGAACCTGCTGATGTAATTCAATCTGCCAAGCAAACTCATCACATCTTTCTTGTTCCTTGGTGGCGGTAGCTCCTGGATGGCTTTAATCTTAGATGGGTCTAATTCAATACCACGCCGACTCACTACAAATCCCAACAACTTCACCGGCGGGACTCCAAACGCACACTTTGCTGGATTAAGCTTGAGGTTGTACCTGCGGAGTCTCTGGAAGAATTTCCTCAAATCCCTAACATGGTCACATTGTTTCCTCGACTTTATGATCACGTCGTCCACATAGACCTCGATTTCCTGATGTATCATGTCATGGAACATGGTAGTCATTGCCCTCATATATGTTGCCCCTGTGTTCTTCAAACCAAATGGCATGACCCTGTAACAATATGTTCCCCATGGCGTGATGAAGGCCGTCTTTTCCGCATCCTCTTCATCCATCAAAATCTGGTGATAGCCCGCATAACAATCCACGAAGGAACCAATCTCATGTTTGGCACAATTGTCAATCAATATATGGATGTTTGGGAGTGGGAAGTTGTCCTTCGGGCTCGCCTTATTGAGATCACGGTAATCAACACATACTCTGGTCTTTCCATCTTTCTTTGGTACTGGCACCACATTAGCTAACCAGGTAGGATATCGAGTAACCCGTATGACCTTCGCCTCAAACTGCTTAGTAACCTCTTCCTTAATTTTCACACTGATATCTGTTTTGAATTTCCTCAACTTCTGCTTGACAGGGGGGCATTCCGGATAAATGGGCAATTTGTGGACCACCAGATCGGTGCTTAGACCCGGCATATCATCATATGACCATGCGAACACATCTTTGTACTCAAACAACAATTTAATTATCTCCTCCCTGAGCGGGGCTTCCAAATGGACACTTATTTTTGTTTCTCGAACATCTTCCTGATCCCCTAGATTGATTGCCTCTGTGTCATTCAAGTTAGGTTTGGGTTTTTGCTCAAATTGATATAACTCTTTACTGATTTCTTCCAAAGCTTCCTCGTCATCGTATTCCCCCTCGCCATCACACTCAATTTCTTGTATTACTATTTCATATGGAATATCAAGACTAGGCCGGAGACTCCTCATGCATGACACATCATTGAAACCAGCATAAAAGGGACTGTACAAGAGAGAAAAGAA
>NW_017670293.1:158622-161072 GCF_001879085.1 Nicotiana attenuata
AGCAGCCACAATATCAATGTCAAATATCAGCTATCAGCTATCAGCTAAGAATTTTTTATTATTACTATTCATCTTTCATCTTTTGCATAAGGCTACTATTCTGCCTTCCGAGGTTAAGCTCTGCCTCCATCTGCATTATTTCATTGCATAAGGCTACTATTTTGCCTTTCGAGGTTAAGCTCTTCCTCCAACTACATTCTTGCATTGCATAAGGCTACCATTCTGCCTTCCGAGACTAAGCTCTGTCTCCATCTGCATTCCTACATTGCATAAGGCTACTATTCAGCCTTCCGAGGTAAAGCTCTACCTCCATCTGCATTCTTGCATTGCATAAGGCTACCATTCTGCCTTTCGAGACTAAGCTTTGTCTCCATATTTGCATGGCTGAAATATCGCCACTTCATTAAAATCTTGCATCGGCTGAAAGATCTCCATTTTACTTAAAGTTTGCATGGCAGAAATATCGCCATTTCATTTAAATCTTGCATCGGCTGAAAGATCGCCATTTTACTTACATTTTCGCATGGCTGAAATATCGCCACTCCATTTAAATCCTGCACCGGCTGAAAGATCGCCATTTTACTTATATTTTTGCACGGTTGAAATATTGCCACTTCATTTAAATCCTGTACTGGCTGAAAGATCGCCATTTTTATTCTTGCATCGGCTGAAAGATCACCACTTATTGCATCTCATGGGCTGAAAGATCGCCAAACTGTCCAAGGGCGTCATTGTCACACCTCCTTTTTTTACTACACCCTCGTGACGGGTACAAGAAAGGGAGTTATTTCCAACTTGAAGTGACAATCGAAACGGGATTTATTTGTTTAAAGATTTAGAGTCGCCACTTGGGAGATTTATGGTGTCCCAAGTCACCGGTTTAGAATCCCGAATCGAGAAAAAGAATGACTCTGTTTAACAGTCCGCGAACCAGAAATTCGAGTAAGGAATTCTGTTAACCCGGGAGAAGGTGTTAGGCATTCCCGGGTTCCGTGGTTCTAGCACGGTCGCTCAACTGTCATATTTGGCTTATTTATCTGATTTTAAACAATCATGAACCTATGTGCAAATTTTAACTTTAACCGCTTTTGGTCATTTTTTAAGAGAATTGCAACGTCGTTAAAACACGTTCGAACCACGTCACATAAATGCACCCGTGGTTTTTGACATATTTTAACTTCGTTGGGATTTGGATTTGAGTCATATAAATGCGCACCCGAGTTTAAAAAAGTAATATTATTAACTAACGTGCCTAAAGTAATTTTGCATTCGCACTTTGCGAGGGCCATGGAATTTGCTAAATGGCACGCCTCGGAATCTAAGTATCAATTCAAGATTAAATAAAGCGAGGGCCATGCAATTGTCATTTTATTTGGCGCGGCGCACCTCAATTCCACTTTTAAAGGGTGTCCTAACTAAAATTCAGGAAGGCCATGAACTATTATTATCTATTATGGCCCTCCTCAAATTATTCTAAGGATCTTATTAATTGACAAGAAGTTATAGGGGATTCCTAATTGATTTCAACCCAAAAGTTTAAGCTAAATCTGTGATCATTAAAGTTGACAAGAAACGAACATGGACAGCATTTAATTTCGGAAAGAGCCCAAATAGGCTGGAACTCGAGGTCCAATTGCAAAGCATGAAGGCCAGCCTGGGGCACATCTGGGCCTACTCGTGAAGCCCAATTCGACAGTCTGTCGATTAGAAGGAGATCCAGCACAAATGGGCTAATGCTGATGGCCCAGTTTAAGGCCTCAGCACCAATGTTTAAAGCAAACATGGTATTTATGGGCTTTTCTGATTCCAGCCCAACACTGGTGAATTTGAGGCACCATTACAACATCATATGAATTCCACTGGACTTTATGTTAACAAAATGACTCCTAAGCACTAACAAACTTTGCATAAAGTGTTAACCATTTAGCATTAACATTCGAAGGTCACAACCCCAACTAAATTCTGATTCAGCACGTTTGAACCAAACCGTATAACCCAAACATTTCTACAAAAGACCAAGTGCAAAGAGGTAATTTTAAACTTGAAAATTCCATGATTCAAACTCAAACCACTTAAAAATCCATGAATTTCAAAATGCTCATACACGAGAAAAGTAAAAACTGCATGCCAAAACTGAAGTTGCTAGACTATGCTTCAAGATTGAGGTGACTAATTTACAGCTACCATGAAGCCTTCAATGATAACACTGAAGTAACCATCTAAACTACAAACTTAAATATGAAGGTAGACTGCAGAAGATAACACTGAATCGAGCAGATGACATATTAGGTGACTTAGCATAGTTTAACTGTCCATTCAACAGATGCCATGACAATTATACAAACTAAATATATAAACTAAGCAGGAATTTGGAGATTTTAGAACAACGAAACACATAGGAAATTCTACCAAATCTTAATTACCTTTGAATGTCATTTTACAACTACATA